>NW_015169235.1:306137-338761 GCF_001447785.1 Gekko japonicus | reverse complement strand
GACTAGACTGTGCAACTGAAAAACAACAAAGAGTCCAGTGGCACCAAGAAAATTTTATTCAAGGTATGAGCTTTCGTGCGCATGCACACATTTTTCAAATACATTGGAAGGAAGGTAAAGTTCAAACTTATAGACTGGGTCTGAACAGCAAATTAACATGTAACATGATGAAGATGTTTTAAGATATGCGAGGAGAAAACTAAATAACAAGCGGAGGTTAGAAGGTCAACAGTTATAAAACAATAAATATGTCAACATAAGACTGAGACTCTCCATTCACTCCTCTCATGCGTGGTCACCTAAACGAATTTTTTTCTTCTTTTATGAGGTGGGTGTAGTGTATGTCAGCCAAACATTCCAATATTCCCTGTATGACATTCAGTATTCTAATATACTATTCTGAAAAAGAAACACGCTAAAATACAGATGATGTATAGTCTCTCTGTATGAGAATACGTATATGAGGACTGAATGAGTTAACATATGTAATGGGATAAGAAACCAATATCCCTATTGAGTCCTGGGAAGGTTTTTGTTCCAAGTGTTGTAATAACTCGTAATTCAGCAGTTTCCCTTTCCATTCTGTTCCTGAAGTTCCTTTGTAATAAAACAGCTACCCACCAAATATCTTGGAAGGTTTTATGTTTTATGGTTAACCTACTCAATATGCTTAGACCAAGATGAATCTGACCTGAAGACAATTCCCAAACGTCTAAATCCATTGACTATTTGCATTGAGTGTGTGGCACCTGGCCCTTTTATTTATCCAAAAGTTGGGGCTGCGGTGCCTCAAGTGGTTAAGACGCTGAACTGCAGACCGGAGGGTCGGTAGTTCAGCAGTTCGAGACCTGAGTGCCGCATGATGGAGTGAGCTCCCGTCTCTGGCCCCAGCTCCTGCCAACCTAGCAGTTCGAAAGCAAGAAATTGCAAGTAGATAAATAGGTACCACTTTGGTGGGAAGGTCACAGCATTCCATGCGCCTCGGCATCTAGTCATGCCGGCCACATGACCACAGAAATGTCTTTGGACAGCGCTGGCTCTTTGACTTGGAAACGGAGATGAGCACCGCCCCCTAGAGTCGGATTTGACTGGCTTTCGAGCAAGAGAAATTGTAACTGGGGTTCCGCATTGGATTCTGCTTCTGTTCTCATGCACGACATCTGTTCTGACATCCTTATTAATGAGACTTCCCGTGGAGCCCTATTTGAACCAGGTGCATAGAGAAGGCCCTTTGTTATGTCGGAAGCGTTAGATAAACGATGCATCCTAAATTAGTGCCAAACTTAAAACAGGAGCGTGGCCTCATTGTTCTCCTCTGCGGCATTCGTCAGCTCAAAGTGCTTTGCTGATCCTCTCTAATTGGATTACAGGGGATTAGTCTCCCCTAATTTGGAGGGCAAAGAAAAGGAGGCTGGTAAGCGCTGGGTAAGGCGGGCTGGCTCCGTTCTGCCCTCGCTCAGGCGACATCTGTCTCACCCGGGCTTCTTCTGAGCAGCTGCTGCCCACAATGCTGCTTCTCCTCTGACTGATGGTTGAACTGTAGAAATCCCCCAGCAATTCAGGGCTATTTTCGGGCAGGAACGCACACTTCCACCATCAGAAAGAGACACCAGTGTGCCTTGGTAATCTAGGACAGATTTAGAGCCCAGAGGCACCTTTAAGGCCAAAAAAGGTTTATTCAAGGAATGAGCTTTCGTGTACAAGGCACACTTTTTCAGGCCCCCCACCTTGACCACTGGAGGGGCTGTGGTACAGTGGCAGAGCATCTGCTTTGCATGCAGAAGGCCCCAGGTTCAATCCCTGGCACCTCCAGTTTAAAAGGATCAGGTGGAAGGTGATGTGAACGACCTCTGCCTGAGACCCAGTCTGAGTAGGCAATACTGACCTCGATGGACTGTTGGTCTGATTCAGGACATTCAGTTGCTGACCTAAGAGTAGCAGTTCTCTTACAAAGGAATGTCAAAGGGGGATTAGAAAGAGAGATTGCAGAATTACAACTGATAATCAAGCTCAAGGCAATGTATCCTCCTGGACTGAATCTAGACCCAGGTTTCCTGTATCATTACCAATGCTGCTGATTTCTCCATGCCTACTACCCCTCTGCATATCACACCTAATCCAGTCACACTTGCTATGTCATTCACCTGCTGTTGTCATTTAGCATCTGAAATCACTCCACTCTCCCAGATATAAGGACGGATGGACTCACATTCTAGCCGTATCTGAAGAACTGAAGAGTGACTCACAAAAGCTCCTTGTAAAGGTAAAGGTTTCCCTTGCTCAAAAGCCAGTCAAATCTGACTCTAGGGGGCAGTACTCATCTCCGTTTCCAAGCCGAAGAGCCAGCACTGTCCGAAGATGTTTCCGTGGTCATGTGGCTGGCATGACTAAACATTGAGGTGCACAGAATGCTGTTACCTTCCCACCAAAGCAGTACCTATTTATCTACTTGCAGTTTCTTGCTTTTGAACTGCTAGGTTGGCAGGAGCTGGGGCCAGAGACGGGAGCTCACTACAGACCTTCCGGTCTTGCAGCTCAACATCTTAACCTCTGAGCCACCGTGGCTCCTACAAAAGCTCCTCCCCTGCCACAATTTTTTCTAGACTTTAAGGTGCCACTGGACTCTTCCTCTTTTCTACTGATTCAGTATAAGGCCGTTTCATCATCTGTGTATTCAGCCACTGCTCTAACTTCTGAAGAGTCACTGGTATTATCCAGGCATTTTCAAGCATAGGTGCCAGAAACTGGCTTTCTTACAAAATACAAAGCACACGCTGATGATTTACACTGAGTTCTACCTCCAGTACACTACATGCACTTCCAAGGTATTAAGGTATGCATGCAGTGCAGGATTTCAGAAGTGCACCTCTGCATTCCCTGGGTCAGCAGAAGCGGCCTGCGTTTTCGCAGTCAGGTTCAAGTGGACCTACTGATCTGATCTATGTATTCTGTATTTGGCGAAAGATGGCTGATTTTGTTCCTGTGTGAGGAAGATGAGCGATAGCTGCAGACATTATGTATGCTGGAGTTATGTGACAAAACCCCTGTCCGAACGTATTGCACCACGGTAAATTTGCACTGTCTTCTCAAATAAAACCTCTGTGCCCCCATTTAAATAGCAGGCTGTTTCAGTCTTGACTTCCTACCCCTTTCCTGTTCTACTCCGCACACTGTCCGTCCCCCTCCCCCTTTGCTTTTCTCATTTCCGTTGACCTTTCCTTTCCTTATTTACCTTCTGCATTCCAACCGGCTGCCTGGTGTGAGTCCCCGATTGTTAAATGCATTCTCTAATCTCATTCTGTCTTTGATTTAATGGCTTTTCTCCCCTTTTAACTTTATGGCATTTCAGGATTGCTTTAAAAATTGCTTTCTTTACTGTAACCTTTTCTTCTTGGACCCTCGCTAATAATAATCTGCATTCTTACTGGCCGCCCTTCATTTTCCCCGCCCCTATTTAAAACCCTGAGCTTTGTTGTGAATCTTGGCACAGTGCAAACGCAGACAGGACATGGGTTTACACAGAGACGGATGTGGCTCCTTGGCCTTCTCTGTAGGGCATTTCCCCATTACTGCATTTTTTAAAAAGTTGTTAATTGTAATTATCATCTGATCATATGCGCCTGTAGACAGTTTTCCATCACATTCCTGCAAGCACTGGTTGTCCATGGAGAGGGATTTGCATCTGTCACTAGAAGCCGGTGTGGTTAGAGTGTTAGATTAGGCTTTCTAAATGAATAGATAAGGGAGAATTTATAGAATCATTGAGTTGGAAGGGACCTCCAGGGTCATCTAGTCCAACCCCCTGCACAATGCAGGAAATTCACATCTAGTCCAACCCCCTCCACACTCGCAGTGATCGCTGTTCCGTGCCCGAAGATGACAAAAAATCCTCCAGGATTGCTTTCTGACCCCAAAGTGGCAACCAGCATTTTCCTGGGTGTGTAAGAAAGGGCCACAAGAACTAAGCACTGAGGCAGCCCTTCCTGCCCTCCCTCTCAGGATCTGCCTCAGTTCACAGTAGAAAAGAGCAGTCCAGTAGCACGTTAAAGCCTAACAAGATATGTGGAAGTGCATGGGCTTTCATGAGTCACTGCTCACTTCTTCAGATACAGATACTCTTGCTCTTCTCTATTGGTAATCTAGGTTCTGACTCAGGAAAAAAAAAAACACTCGTATGAAGTACACAGTTCCCACCCCACACACACAACGGCCGAGTTCAGACTGGCCGTTTGCCCCGATATAGGCACATTTCAGAAACGTTCCACAACCGGATTAAAGGGGCCGTTCGCATAGGCACATCTGTCAGGCGTTCCCCACCCGTACTCAACCCGTCTTGTAACGCTTCGCTCCCGAGTTTAAAAGATACCTGGTGAAAGTGGTAGCAAACCCTGGAAAGCATGATTATCTCGCACCAACAAAGTGTGAATACCAAAAGCTGTGTTTGTCTTATGCGCATATGCACTCATGCGCATAAGCACGTATCTCCAGATTACCAAAAAGAAAGCCGCGCCTTACAGCCGTGCCTCCGGGCCAACAGTGTGAACGCTCCTTTGCGCCTCCTCATGGTATGCTCCCGCATCAGTCGCTGCCGTGTGAACGGGAAAACCTGGAACGGTTTGTTCCGGGTCTTTTTTGCCACGACTCCCTCCTGCTTCAAACTGCCAGTCTGAACTCGGCCAACATGTTTACAACATGTTCACCTGCAAGGCAAGATGGGGCAAGTCTACTTGCGACACGTATGAATTATGGACAAAAGGGGCTCTTGTGTTGATGGTTTTGCTTCTTACTGTGTAGGCTATTCGGTGGACCTTGGCCCTGGCCACACGTAAGGGTTTGGGCCGGAAGAGGGACGGATCGGGGCCGCAGCAAACGGGCGCGATCCCACCGCAACATCTGGGAAGCATTGCGCACCCGTCCCCAATCCGGCCTTTTAGGCCGAAAATCCGTACTTAAAATAAACCACCTACTGAGGTGGACTTACCAGAAAGGCTGCATCAAGTGCGGCCGTGGGATCGCCGGCGCGTCCTTCTGCCGCCGCATCCGAGGCTCCTGGCCGAACTGCGCATGCACACACATGCGCAGTCGGCTGTCTCGGTCTCCGCTCGGTGGCTTCCTCCCTGGCATCTGATCGTGCCGGGGAGCAACGGCGCGGCGGCTCAGGGGATCAATGTGATCCCGCCGCCATGTGTTTCTTTTGGTGTGGCTCTGAATAGCCGCACTTTGCCCGTGTTTTTTTCTGCCGTGTGGCAGGGACCTGGCTTTCACTTCCAGAGAGAGGTTTTGATATGATCCAGCCTCCCAGGTGTAATCCCCTTTGTGGTGAACATGTCTTGCTCAAGATCTGTTCTATACCTTTTCAGCGGGCTGTACAAAAATCTTTTCCATAGGGTCAGACTAAATATTATTGTTTTAAAGAGTTGGGACCAAAAACTGTCCTGGGAAGGGGAGTTATTTCCCCGATTTTGCTACTCCATGTGCTCAGATAACCTTTGTGGAGCAGCAAAATTGGAGAAATAACTTCCCCAGTGTGGTATTTGTGTGGGGAAACAGCTACAGTGCCATTCTAACTAAGTTTGTTTGGTCTCTCTCGCTTTCTCTCTTTTTTAAAAGAATCTGCACAGCTGCAAGGAACTCGAGTTGGGTCTGGGGAATATCGATCCAACTCTTCAAAAGCAGTAATATTTCGTTTGGCCCTTAGGGGCTTGTGCCCTGAGTAGCCAGGAGGTGTGCATATAACCTTCGTCTCAGGGCCCCTGGAAGGGTCAGGATCCACGTGCTGGCTTTGTCAGTTTTAAAAGCTTTTTTCTCCAGCTTGGCTTGTGTATCTCTCTGCCGATAAAATTAGACAATTCCTGCCTTCCCCCCCCCCCCTTCTCGCAGGCTACATTTCTTCCTTTATAACTTCTCCCCCGAGAAAGTTTCACGACTGAAAAATCATTGCCGACTTCATTCTCTGCCTTCCTCTTGTGTTTCTTTCCCTTGGCAATAATAAAGAGTAATGGCCGAGTTGCCTTGCAAAACCCGTCGAAAGCAGCCCGAAGCCTACCGGCGTTTTCTTATTTGTTACCATATTTAACTTATTTTAAGGATGCTAATTTGTCTTCCTGGCGCAGCCGCTTGTCTTCGCGTTTGGCGATCCCTTTGGATCGCCCTCTGTGATGTTTTAGGAGCCAGGGACTGATGGTAGGTCAGATGGAGTCTCTACCAGTTCCCCTCTTGAGCGGCAGACCCTGAATTTGCACTTTCTTCCGTTCCTGAGGCTTCTGTGTCCCCCAGCAATGCCATTTTATTTATTTATTTTTGACATTTTTTACCCCGCCCTCCCCGCGAGCGGGCTCAGGGGGGCTCACAAGGGGCAGAGCTTACGTCAAACATAATAAAAGCAATAAAACCATTAAATGACACAGATAAAAATAAAGTGTTCCTGAAAACAGGATGTTCCCCGAATAAATCTGATGATGGTAACAGTCAGTTCTTTGGGGGTGATCTTGTCCTGTAGTTGGTCCCAAGTAAGTCCGGTGGTACCAGTGCCACGTGGTGTTGTAGAAGAACTCCCTGGGGCCGTCCCTAGCCCCGTTGTTATCCACACCGTTGGTGACGGTGGCAGTGGGGAGATCAGTGAGCTGTTGTGTGTGTGTGTGTGTGGGAGACCCGAAAATTCTGTTCTGCTGATGGAATAGTCTGGATCCAACCCATTGACTCGGGGAACTAGGAAGAGATATCAGGCTATATGTCAATAGGTAACTGAGAGCCAGTTTGGTGTAGTGGTTAGGAGTGTGGACTCTAATCTGGGAAAACCGGGTTTGATTCCCTCACTCCTCCACATGCAGCTGCCGGTGTGACCTTCGGTCGGTCACAAGTTCTCTCAGAGCTGTTCTCTCGAGAGAGAGCTCTCTCAGCCCCGCCTACCTCACAGGGTGACTGTTGTGGGGAGGGGACGGGAAAGGAGACGTCCTCCTCCTCCTCCTCCTCCTCCTCCTCCTCCTCCTCCTGCTGCTGCTGCTGCTGCTGCTGCTGCTGAACAGGGAGTCAAGAGTTGCTTTGGACTTCAGGACCTTGGACAGCTCTGAGGCTGAAGACATCCAGCTCCTCAAAGGGGAGACTGAATGCTTGCATAGCGGAGAAGGCTGTGCTGGCCCAACCAGGTTAGCCCCCCTCTCCGGCGTGTCTCTTTGTGCTTGGAGGACCCCTGTACTCCAGTGATGTTCAGCAGTGCCTTGGTGGGCCCTTGCAGGGCAAGCAGGGGTGAATGAATCAGAGGATGACCACCTCTAGGGCCCTGGGCAGCCCCTGATCGAGGGAGGCAGGCTGCTGGCTATGGGGGTTCAAGACCGGAGGTGCTCTTTCATCCCGGTTTGTTTATCCCCAGGCTGGACTGCATGTTAAGCCGTGTGAGTTAAGTAATGTTGGCCTCGGCCACACGGGCAGGAAAGGACCTGGGAGGGAAAGAATTAACAGAATTCTCACACTGGGGTACACTTGGCCGTTGGCCCCACCCTCTCGTGGGTTAGATGTTGAGCCTCTTTGCCTTCCGTTTCATCTTATATGGGACCTTGCTTCTTCTCTCTTTTAGTGGACTTGGAGCTGTAGCAGGTTAACCTCATGGAGCTAATCTGTTCACAATAAGTTAAGTGCATCTACAGGGATATGTCGTGTCAGATGCGCTTCTATTTTTGCAAGTAACATTTCTGTCCCTAGTTTGGTGTGATGGTTAGGAGCACGGACGTTGATCTGGGAGAACTAAATTTGATTCCCCACTCCTCCACGTGCAGCTGCTGGCATGACCTTGGGTCAGTCATAAGTTCTTTCAGAGCTGTTCTCGAGAGAGCAGTTCTCGAGAGAGCTCTCTCAGCCCCACCTACCTCACCGGGTGTCTGTTGTGGGGCGGGGAAGGGAAAGGGATTGTAAGCTGCTCTGAGACTCCTTTGGGTAGTTAAGGGCAGGTTAAGAACATAAGAACATAAGAGACGCCAATGTTGCATCAGGCCAAAGGCCCATCCAGTCCAACACTCTGTGTCACTCAGTGGCCAAAAATACCAGGTGCCATCAGGAGGTCCACCAGTGGGGCCAGGACATTAGAAGCCCTCCCACTGTTGACCCCCCCAAGCACCAAGACGACAGAGCATCACTTGCCCCAGAGCCCCCTATCTATACCTTGTGGCTAATAGCCACTGATGGACTATACCTTGTGGCTAATAGCCATTATAGCATTAGGTTATAACTCCAATCTCCTCCTCCTCCTTTTCTCCTCCTCCTCCTCTTCTCCTCCTCCTCCTCCTCTTCTTCTCCTCCTCCTCAATACCACTGGAGGGAGATCATCTTTGTAGTTTGAACAGCATTTCCCCCTTAACCAGGAAACATTGGGGATCAGGGATACTGTTCTGCCAAGCCTATAGTTGAGGTCAGCCATGGTTTGGCCTATTAGCTGCCACGGGGGGTTAAAATTGTACTGTGATGCCATATAGGTTTTATGTTTTTGTATATACCACCTGTCGCTTTAAGATTTCTGTATTTTATTGGTATATTTAGATTAATGGGTTATTTATTTATTTTATTTTTATTTATCATTCGACTTCTATACTGCTCTGACCCCCCAAGGGGTCTCTGAGCGGTTTACAATGATTTATAGTTACCTAACTTGGGCCACAGAGTTGAGGGGGGTGACATCCCTATCGACACCCAGGCAGCAAGGCTCCGATGGTTTTTTGGGGTTTTTTTTTGCGGCATCTCTTTGCTTTGATGTAAAATTTTGTACACCTGTGGGGAGAGTGTTATAAAAACTTAGATGCTGCTGCTGATTATGATAGCTTCTGTGCTTCCAAGACAAATTATTTTTTCTTTTTATCTTGAACCCAATAAGTTCCACATGGCTGCCCTTATTCTCATAGGTTTCTGGATCGGCAGTGACGGCTCTGAATGGTCTCCAGCGTTCTTAGTGTGCAAAACTATATGTTCTCCTTCTGAGTTTCTTGAGGGCTCCAGTCCAAATGAGAGTGGCAGCCAGTGTTCCCTCTAAGCTGAGTTAGTGTGAGCTAGCTCACATTTTTTTAGCCTCCAGCTCACACTTTTTGTCTCAGCTCGGGAAGGAGGGCTCCAGAGCAAACTAGGTTATGCAGTAGCCAAATCAATCGCTCACAACTTTAATGCCAGTAGCTCACAAAGTAGAATTTTTGCTCACAGGACTCCACAGATGGCAGCCATGTTATTGCCCTTGGGGATGCCAACCAAAAGGGAGACCTGCAACCAAGAAATCTTAAGGAGACTGAGACTGGGAAGGGCAGCCGTGAAGGAGATAGAGAAGGTCCTTAAGTGTTTGGTGTAGTGGTTAAGTGTGCGGACTCTAATCTGGGAGAACCGGGTTTGATTCCCCACTCCTCCATGTGCAGCTGCTGGTGTGACCTTGGGTCAGTCACAAGTTCTCTCAGCGCTGTTCTCTCAAGGGCAGTCCTTAAGAGAGCTCTCTCAGCCTCACCTACCTTCACTCATCCTTGTTTTTTGGAAACCCCTGCCTTCTCTTTGGTGTAGTGGTTACAGTTTGGTGTAGTGGTTAAGTGTGCGGACTCTAATCTGGGAGATGGATGACCTTGGGCAAGCCATAGTTCTGTCAGAGCTGTTCTTGAAAGAGCAGTTCTGGAAAGAGCTCTCTCAGCCTCACCTACCTCACAGGGTTTCTGTTGTGGGGAGGGGGAGGGAAAGGAGTTTGTAAGCCGCTCTGAGACTCCCAGTGAAGGGTGGGGTATAAATCCAATCTCCTCCTCCTCCTCCTCTTCTTCTTCCTCTTCTTCTTCTTCTTCTTCTTCTTCTTCTTCTTCTTCTTCTTCTTCTTCTTCTTCTTCTTCTTCTTCTTCTTCTTCTTCTTCTTCTTCTTCTTCTTCTTCTTCTTCTTCTTGTAAGGAGGTGTCGCTGGCGACCAAGATCAAGATACTTCATGCCATGGTATGCCCCATTACTATGTACGGGTGTGAAAGTTGAGCAATGAAGAAAGCTGACAGGAAGGAAGTGGATTCATTTGAAATGTGGTGTCGGAGGAGAGTTGGACCGCCACAAAAGACAACTCAGTGGGTTCCAGATCAAATCGACCCCGAACTCTCCCCAGAAGCTGAAATGACCAAACTGAGACTATCATGCGTTGGTCACATGATGGGAAGGCAAGAGTCACTGGGAAAGACAAAGAGGCTAGGAAAGCTTGAAGGCAGCAGGAAAAGTGGAAGACCCAACAGGAGATGGATGGACTCAGTCGAGGGAGCCACATCCCTCAGTTTGCAAGACCCGAGAAAGGCTGTTAACAGTGGGACATTCTGAAGGTCAACAGTTCATAGGATCGCCAGAAGTCAGAAGTGACACACGAAGCTCCGAACCTCACCGCATTTCAGAGCCTGTCTGTAGTGCTGCGGTGGCTCAAGTGGTTAAGACGCTGAACTGCAGGCTGTGGAAGGTCGGTCGTTCAGCAGTTCGAGACCCGGGTGCCGCAGGACGGAGTGAGCTCCCGTCTCTAGTTCCAGCTCCTGCCAACCTAGCAGTTCGAAAGCAAGAAATTGCAAGTAGATCAATAGGTACCAGGAGCTGCGGTGGCTCAAGTGGTTAAGACACTGAACTGCAGGCTGTGGAAGGTTGGTCGTTCAGCAGTTCGAGATCCGGGTGCCGCATGACTAAGTGAGCTCCCGTCTCTAGTTCCAGCTCCTGCCAACCTAGCAGTTCGAAAGCAAGAAGTTGCAAGTAGATCAATAGGTACCAGGAGCTGTGGTGGCTCAAGTGGTTAAGATGCTGAACTGCAGGCTGTGGAAGGTCGGTAGTTCAGCAGTTCGAGACCCGGGTGCTGCATGACGGAGTGAGCTCCCGTCTCTAGTTCCAGCTCCTGCCAACCTAGCAGTTTGAAAGCAAGAAATTGCAAGTAGATAAATAGGTACCACTTCGGTGGGAAGGTAACAGCATTCTGTGCGCCTTGGTGTTTAGTCATGCCGGCCACATGACCACGGAAACGTCTTCGGACAGCGCTGGCTCTTCGGCTTTGAAACGGAGATGAGCACCGCAACCCTAGAGTCAGACTCGACTGGCTTTCGAGCAAGGGAAACCTTTACCTTTTTTAATGTTTTATTTAAAGTTTAACATACATCTGTTCATTGTACAGTATTACATATATTTTCAGAGTCCACTCTTTTTATCCAACCATTTGTACAATCCTGCCCATCTATCTAGAAAATCTTCATCATTTTTCCCTTGTAAATACATATTCAATTTATCTATTTCCGCTACTTCCAACAGTTTACTCAATACTTCATCTGATCTGGGTACACAATCTAGTTTCCAGTGTTTAGCCCAGAGTATTCTAGCTGCCGTTATTACATACGCAATGTAAAATGTGGCGCTGTAAAAAAATTCAAACTTATTGGAAAACCATACAAAAACTTATAGAGGAAATTTTGAAAGTAAAATTGGAAATGGTGCCCGACATATTTCTACTAAATGTTATGCCAGATAAGCTTTTGTTTAATGGGAAACCTTTACCTTTTAAATAGGTACCACTTCGGTGGGAAGGTAACAGCATTCCATGCGCCTTGGTGTTTAGTCATGCTGGCCACATGACCACGGAAACATCTTCGGACAGCGCAGGCTCTTCGGCTTTGAAACGGAGATGAGCACCGCAACCCTAGAGTCGGACTCGACTGGCTTTCGAGCAAGGGAACCTTTACCTTTACCTTTTACCTCAGGACTTTTTTCAGTGGCCCTGCGTCTGACGTGAAGTCTGGCGATCACCAGAATTCTGTCTCTGGTCCTTGACGACATACGTGGACCATCGCTTCGTGCTGCACTTTTAGTGGGGAAGCAGTTCCAGAGGGGAGAATTTTGCAGCTTTTTCACAGTCTCCATCCAAAGCGGGGAGGAGGGAAATATTTAATTTTCCGAGTGAGGAGGAAACAGAATTGGCAGGGTGATAAAAGAAATGCCTCGTTCTTCAGAGACTACTCCAGAAACCCTGGAGAGTAAATAACAAGCAAGCATTAAAATATTTGTTTAAAATAATTTTGTTGATGTCCCTTCGGATTTAAACACGAGGCATCAGCTGTCATTCCCTGGCTTTTTTTGCGGGCCTCCCTGTCAGGTGGCGGAGGATCTACAGCTGCTTCCTCGACAGAGGTAATGAATTCCGAGACAGGTGGCGTTCCTTGATTATACGGCATTATAATTGTAGACCTTTTCTTGCAACGTCCTTGACAGTTCACTTTTATATCTGGAATGGCGGGCAGATTGAGTGATTTTTTTTTTTGGCACTTCATCTAACAAAAAATGGAATCAAATGCTAACTAGAAAGCCAGAGAAATGAAGGGGGGGGGGAATGGTGGTTAGAGTGGGAGAATGAGAATAGTATCTTCTGGAATGGTTCAGTCCCATAGATAGTTACCATGTCCCCAGTGCATATGGGGTCAGGTGTAAGAGGGCTTCTGCTAGCATGGAGTCAGATACTGGTGACCAGGGGTCATTTCGTAGAAAAGGAGGTGCAGGAGCTCATTAGCAGAAATTATTTGCATATGCCACATCCCTGACATCATCGGACGTGTGTCAGAAAGCAACACCCACCGCTAAGGCTCCACTGGACTGTTTTGGATTGCTAGCTATGGGAGGGGGGGAACGTGCAGATCTGTCCTCACAGAGGAGGGAGAGCTTGTGCCTGAATAAAACTTGGTCTTAAAGGTGCCACTGGACTGTTTTGGATTGCTAGCTATAGGGGGGGAATGCACAGATCTGTCCTCACAGTGGAGGGAGAGCTTGTACCTGAAGACAGGCCTGGGGGGGGCTCTGGAACTTACCTGGCCCAACTGAGGGCTTCTGGGAGCAGGGGGGAGGGGCTTGTTGTAAGGTCCCCGCCCCCTGGGCTCCTTACTGCCGGAGCTCCGCACTCCTGTGCACTCCCGCAGGAAATGACCCCTGCCGGTGACACTCTCTATCTGTGTTGAATTCCTATAGCATTAGGTGAACAGCCACAAGAAGGAAAAGGAGAAGATGGAGAAGAAGAAAAGATTGGATTTATACCCTGCCCTTCACTCGGAGTCTCAGAGCAGCTTACAATCTCCTTCCCCTTCCCCTCCCCACAACAGACACCCTGTGAGGTAGGCGGGGCTGAGAGAGATCTTTTGAGGACTGTTCCTGAGAGAACCTGTGACTGATCCAAAGTCACATCAGCAGCTGCATGTGGAGGAGTGGGGACTCAACCCCGGTTCTCCCAGATTAGAGTCTGCACTCCTAACCACTACACCAAACTGGCTCTCAAGGTTTTAACTGGTGTGGAAACAGTTAGAAGGAGCTGCTCTATGCAGGGCCGCATTATGACTTTCGTGGGCCTGAGGCACTTTTGTCTTCATTGGCCTCTCCCACCATGATAATATCAATATTTTAAAATATGTTTTTGATATAACTTTAAATACTTCATTTTTTTTCTGTTTTAGGCAAAACGTAAAAGATTTTTGTGGGCCTAAAAAAATGCAGTTTTTCCGTGATGTGAGAAAAAAATTGAAATATTTTCTTCAACCCTAAAAGTTCATTTTTTCCTACTGATTTTAAAAGAAATCGAAACATGTTCATGGGCTCCTAAAAGCATTGTGGGCCCTAGGCACTGTGGAGTCTTGTGAGCAAAAACTCTACTTTGTGAGCTACTGGCATTAAAGTTGTGAGTGAGCGATTTGGCTGCTGCATAAATCAGTTTGCTCTGGAGCCATCCCTTCCTGAGCGAAGACAAAAAGAAGAAGAAGAAAAGAAGAGATTGGATTTATACCCCGCCCTTCACTACCCAAAAGTATCTCAGAGTGGCTTACAAACTCCTTTCTCTTCTCCTCCCCACAACAGACACCCTGTGAGGTAGGCGGGGCTGAGAGAGCTCTTGACAGAAACTGCTCTTTTTCAAGAACAGCTCTTATCCGAACTATGGCTTGCCAAAGGTCATCCAGCCAGCTGCAAGTGGAGGAGTGGGGAATCAAACCCGGTTCTCCCAGATTAGAGTCCGCGCACTTAACCACTACACCAAACTGGCAAACTGTGTAAGGTGGAGGCTAAAAAAAACTGTGAGCTAGCTCACACTAACTTAGCTTAGAGGAAACATTGCCTAGTAGATGTGTTTTGTTTTGTTTTTTTTAAAAAAGAATAAAAATAGAACCACTAACTCAGCTTAGAGGAAACATTGCCTAGTAGATGTGTTTTGTTTTGTTTTTTAAAAAAGAATAAAAATAGAACCAAAAATCAGTGTTCCCTCTAAGCTGAGTTAGTGTGAGCTGGCTCACAGTTTTTTTTTAGCCTCCAACTCAGATTTTTGTCTTCGCTCAGGAAGGAGGGGCTCCAAAGCAATTTATGCAGCAGCCAGATTGCTCACTCACGATTTTAATGCCAGTCGCTCACAAGGCAGAATTTTTGCTCACAAGACTCCACAGCTTAGAGCGAGCATTGCCACAAATTACTTATTGGTGTGATATTCCAACACACGTGAATTGCAGAAGAATTACTTTCCAAAATTCCCCTGGAAACAGCAGCTCTCTAGTAGCATAAACCTGTGTTCGGGAGAAATTAAAGAAAAACACTCCCGCTTTCTAGCAGTTTACCCAATTTTTGTAACACATCCTGAAGCAACTGATTAGTGGCGCCTTCCCCCTTTTATATTTTCCAATAACAACCCGCTTGCCTTCATCTCGTCTCACGGTGCTACAAATGGTCAGATCCAGGCAGCGCGGCCTGCGGGCCAAGCAATCTTACGGGCTCGCGCTGGCTCATTAGGTACCTGTTCCCTTTGGAAACTTAAACAACTCAGCTGCGTGTAGAAAATGAGATTTTAACACAGAAATTAAAGTTTTTCTCCCCCCGAACGTTAAGTATAACTGCACAACTGGAACTGCTGGTGAATTGTGTGGTCTATACCGGCTGCTTTAGTCTGGTTTCCTCCTCGTCTGCCCTTTCTCCAATGGCAGCCACAGTTCAATGACATTCTCCACCTTCGGGGTTTATGCTGAAACTAGGACTGCCAACTCTGGCTCGGGAAATTCCTGGAGGATTTTGGGGTGGAGCCTGTGGAGGGCAGGGTTTGGGTAGGGGAGGGACCTCAGCAGGGCATAATGCCATCTAGAAAGCAAGCAAGCACTGTACAAATAACACAGACCACAAGCTGAAGCTCTTTGTTGGGAGACCGTTGTTGTTGTTGTTCAGTCGCACAGTCGAGTCCGACTCTTCGTGACCCCATGGACCAGCTCCCGCCAGGCCCTCCTGTCTTCCGCCGTCCTCTGAAGTTTGCTCAGTTTCATGTATGTTGCATCTATGACACTGTCTACCCATCTCATCCTTTGCCGTCCCGGTCTTCTTTGACCTTCAATCTTTCCCAGCATCAGGGTCTTCTCCAGTGAGTGCTCCCTTCTCATTGGGTGGCCAAAGTATTTGAGCTTCAGTTTCATTATCTGGCCTTCCAGGGAACAGTCAGGGTTGATTTCTTTTAGGATTGACTGGATCTTCTTGCAGTCCAAGGGACTCTCAAGAGTCTTCTCCAGCACCATAATTCAAAAGAATCTATTCTTTGGTGCTCGGCCTTCCTTATAGTCCAACTCTCTCAGCCATACATGACTACTGGGAATACCATTGCTTTGACCATGCGGACTTTTGTTGTCAGGGTGATGTCTCTACTTTTTATCATGCTGTTTAGGTTCGCCATTGCTTTCCTCCCAAGGAGCAGGCGTCTTTTAATTTCATGGCTGCTGTCACAGTCTGCGGTGAGCTGGGATCCCAGGAACGTGAAGTTCCATCGTTAGGCCATCTTTATCCGTGCGCTGAAAAGATCCAGTTGGGATTTTTGCAAGGCACTTTGATCACCTGCCTTTGGCTTCCTTCCCTTCTCTTCCTTCCTTCTTCCCCAGTGCTGCTGGAGGGGATCCTTCAGACCAGGGCTCCGATAGGCAGCAATGAAAACGCCTTTTGATACTCAGAGAAAATGAGAGGGGGGGGCCTTAGTCTTTAGCCAGAGGAGCCGGAGGGCGATTAGGCTGGGGTTTTATTGTTGGGAAAGCATTTGCAATTATGTATTAACTACCTCTTCCGAGTTGCTTTGCTGAAGATGCATTTTAGATTTATTTGTGTATCCCTACGGTTATTTGTTCGACGCCTTTGTGATTTCAGTGTGCTTATTTTCTGTGTATTGTCGGGTGATGTGCCTCATTAAGTTCGTCCCGCTTAAGCCGGTCATCCCCAGCCTTGTTGGTATGGGGAACAAGAAGTCCCTATTTACTTGGTATGTTTACCCACTTCAACAACAATAGCAACAAAAAGAGCGTGCACACATTTATTGTTGTTGTTGTTTTTAATTCAATTTATTAATCGCCCTCTCCTATCTTATGCTGGGCTCTGGGCGATCTACAGAAAAGGCAACATGCCATAAAACAAAATGCAAATGTTAAAAAATCCAAATGCAGTTAGTAAGAAGTAAAACCAGAGTAAAAATCCCAGAGGGCGATTTATAGTTTTCTGTTCCCATTCTGGCCTGGCTATTTGGTGGGAGGGGAGAAGGAAACTTATGTAGACAGGAAGGCCACCCCTCTTAAACAGACCAGCACTTGATGCAGAAAATGCCGATCTAGAGAGACTTTTGGTAGAGGAAAATCAGCACATTTCCAGACAAATGGCAAAATTCTGCTTGCAACTGGTAAAATTCCACAGTAAGAAGTAGATCAAGTGTAACACTCACTCACCTTTCGCATGGCTCATAATTAGTTTTATTTTCATATAATGTATTGTTAAACTCTTCTCCTTTTAACATGTTGATGACTTTAAGGTTATATTTATTTATTTATTTATTTATTTATTTATTTATTCATTTATTTTTCTCATATGAAATCACATAGTTAACAACTTTACACCAATAGATAAAATGTATTAAAAACCACCACTTAAAAAACACTGAGCCCTTTGGCTCAGACTCAGGCTGTCCTAGGGTTGCCAACTCTGTGTTAGGAAATTCCTGGAGATTTGGGAGTACAGACTGAGAATGGCAGGATTTGGGGAGGGGAGGAAGCTCGACGGGTGTAATGTTGCTATAGGAGTCTATTTATTTATTTATTTATTTCGATTCCCTATCCCGCTCACCCCCCCCCAGGGGCTCTGAGCGGCTTACAATTCTAATTAATGAGCACAGTCCTAATCTTGGGCCACATGTAAGTAGGGAGGTGAGAAGCCTTACCTGGCACCCTTTCTTCTGTAGCAGATCTTTCTTTGCGAGGGGACAATCCCGGCGGTGGCCCTTCTTTCAGTGCTGGTCTTTGCTCTTCCGTCTTTTCCGGCAGACGGAACTCTTTTAGGCCCGGACCACTTTGCACTTCTGTGCACGCTCTGCAGCGGCCTCTGTCCAAGTCAGGCTCCGCGCCTTGTCTGTCCGGCCTCCGTTCCTGCCCGTCGCCTCGCCAGCCACCATTCTTTCCTCCTCCGCCGCCACACATCGTTCCTTCATTCTTCGCTTGTCCGCCGTTGCCGCTACACCGGAGGTGGGTGCCCCCCTGCTCTAGTAGCAGGTCTCCATTTTACCTACTCGCCCTTTAACTGGCTTTCGGAACGCTGGGTGGACGTGCCTACTCAAAAGCCTGGCGGAAGAGCTCCGTCTTGCAGGCCCTGCGGAACTGCATAAGGTCCTGCAGGGCCCGGATCTCCCCCGGGAGCTCATCCCACCAGGTAGGAGCCGCCACCGAAAAAGCCCTGGCCCTAGACACAGCTGATTTAGCATCCTTGGGGCCCGGGATGTCCAACAAATTTTGGGCCCCTGACCGTAGTGCTCTTGGGGGAACATGTGGGGAAAGGCGGTCCCTCAGGTAGGTTGGACCCAGGCCATACAAGGCTTTATGGGTAAGAACCAGCACTTTGAAGCGAATCCGGTACGCTATCGGCAGCCAGTGCAGCGCTTTCAGCAAAGGCTGAATTTGGATGTTTTAAATATGTCAAGATATTTTTGGAGCTGAAAGCTAGATTGCCTGTATTGAATGAATATGTATTATTTTGATAAATATACCAGTTTGGTGTAGTGGTTAAGTGTGCGGACTCTAATCTGGGAGAACCGGGTTTGATTCCCCACTCCCAAACTTGCACCTGCTGATGTGACCTTGGGTCAGTCACAAGCTCTGGCACAGCTGTCTTTGAAAAAGAGCAGTTTCTGTCAGAGCTCTCTCAGCCCCACCCACCTCACAGGGTGTCTGTTGTGGGGAGGGGAAGGGAAAGGAGTTTGTAAGCCGCTCTGAGACTCCAAGTGAAGGGCGGGGTATAAATCCAATCTCTTCTTCTTCTTTTTAATAGACTGGCCATAATTATCCAGTAAAGCAGTGAACTGAAGAGAAGAATCTTTACACGTTCAACAGCCTACCCATCTCCTCCCTGATGTCAAACACACTATCTTCTTGCCTACTATTGATGCCTAAAGCCCTTATCTTCCCTCTTGTCTGACCAGTGTGTCATCATGCTGGGAAGCCAGGCCTGCTCAGACAGTGCAGTGACAAGCAGGATGTTGTCCTACAGTGATTATGTCCTTGATGTGCAAAAGCAAAAGGATGCAGATGTTCCCCTTCATGTTCCCAGTAAATGTTTGGCACCACTTACAAGGACAAGGCTGATTCCAAGGCCACTACTGCCAGTGGCACATCTGTTCATATCACCATGGCAGCTAGCTGCTTTTCCGGTGCTCAGATCAGAGTTCCTTTAAGACGCACCAAGTGGAGCAGTTTCCACACAAAGCTGGGTAGCCCTGTTCCAGCCAACTTGACTCACTCTGCCTGACTGCAGGTGAGAGAGAAATGGTACACTCATAATGAGTAATGAAACCAGCATGCCAGTCCACAGCTGTACTGCCATTTTCTCCATTTGGGGTTCTTTTGCTGTAGTTTGGTGTAGCCAGCTTGGTGTAGTGGTTAAGAGCAGTGGACTCTGACCTGGAGAACTGGGTTTGATTCACCACTCCTCCACGGGCAGCCAGCTGGGCGACCTTCGGTCAGTCACGGTTCTCTCAGAGATCTCTCAGCCCCACCTACCTCACAGGATGTCTGTTGTGGGGAGAGGAAGGGAAGGAGACTGCAAGCTGCTCTGAGACTCTGAGTAAAGGGCGGGGTATAAATTCAACTCTTCTTCATCTTTTTTTGTTCTCTAGCTTCTGCTGATTTTGTTGTGGATTTTATTGAGGTTCACAAATTACAGTAAATAGACAATAATAAACTTGGTAACAGTGATGCTTCGTGATGTTTAATTCTTTTTGTTGTTTCAAAACACAGGACGTCACCCACAGAAGATGACATCAACAAGAACAAGAAGTACGAACATCTCGAGTGGTTGTTCGTTTCGATGGAACTCTTTATCAACCAAAATTCGAATCTCTGGTTGTCTTATTATATTCAATAATGATATCAATCTTATCCAATACAGCTTCAACAGCACACAGGCTAACAGGTCTTAGTCCAATACAGCTTCGATAGCACACAGGCTAACAAGTCTTACATTCGGACAACAACTTGTTCCATCGAAACGAACAACCACTCGAGATGTTCGTACTTCTTGTTCTTGTTGATGTCATCTTCTGTGGGTGACGTCCGGTGTTTCGAAACAACAAAGAATTAAACATCACGAAGCATCACTGTTACCAAGTTTATTATTGTCTATTTACTGTAATTTGTGAACCTTGCAGCAATTTCTTATCTGTCTATGGCCACTGTGTGAGACAGGATGCTAGACTAGATGGACTATTGGTCTGATCCAGCAAGGCTCTTCTTATGCTCTTATGACTACAGAGGTTGGTTCCCCTGGTGGAAAGGGCAGATTTGGAGGGCGAGTTCTATGGAATATAATCCCTACTGACTTCCTCCCCTCTCCAAACTCCACCATCTGCAACATCAACTCCAAAACTTCATATATTTCCCCAGGGCTCTTTTTGTAGAAAAACCATCGCTACATCCTCCAGCAGCAAATTCCACATTTTAATCACTTTCTGTGTAAAGTAATATTTCCTGTTGTCCTTCCTGAACCTACTGCCCATCAGCTTCATTGGATGACCTCGAGTTCTAGTATTTTGGGAGAGGGGGGGAAAGTGCCTCTGAGGAAAGGTGCACTAAGTAAATAAAACTATGGCTCATCTCCAGCTAAATAGACCCCTCCTTTCCATAAAATGCAGAAGGGCTTAGTGAGACTGATTACTGACTACAGGTCAACTGGGTGGGAAAATATGTATCCTTGAGAATTAATACTTATACAGGCTTAAGACTACACAATCCATAATGCAGTGCAATGAAACAACATTGCAATTAATTCCGATGTCATCAAAGCTACTCTGAGAGGTCTCACTTCTTTACTGTTGTTCCGAGTGATTTTTTTTTCAGCACGCAAAATGGGAAAACCGCTTTGTTTCAGGAGTGGCGTCTCCATTTAGTAAACACTTTATTAAGGCGATGCATGCAAATAAAGAGATTTTGCTACATCTCTTTTAAAACAGTGGCCGGTGGCTGCTAAATTAATCTAACATCTGATTGTCAATTCCAATCACCCGGATGCCTTAACGGCTGGCAGAGGAGAGGGCTGAGAGCAACTCCCAGAAGTGGTTTGGATTGAGTTGATTCTTTGGTAATTAACAAGGGCTCTGTGGGGTTTGAGGTCACGTGACAGGGTATTGGGTGGGGCCTGGAGGTCATCCAGAATTAGAACTGATCCGCAGACTACTGAGATCGGCTCCCCCCGGGGCATATGGCTGCTTTGGAGGGTGGACTCTGTACATCATACCCTGCCGACATCCCTCCCCTCCCCTCCCCAAACCCTGCCCTCCCCCGCTCAATCCCCAAATCTCCAGGAATTTCATAGCCTGCGGCTGGCAACCTATAGAATCAAGATCCTAAGTTTGAAATGAAAAAAAGAAAGAAAGATAAGATCTCCTTGGCATTATCAGTCAATTGTTGTGGATATTTTCCCAATGTACTGTAAGCATCTTTATAATTTGCTCGTCTTCCTATGTTTATTTTGGCAGATTTGCTCTTTTTTGGCTCAGAAATTCTTACGTTCACCTTGGTTTTGTCATCCCTTCCAGTTTACGAGGCGCCGAGCCCGTAAACATTACTGCTTGAATACAAAGCTGGAAATTTCTCGATATTTCCCAGGTTATTTTCACATTTCGTGCATTACTGTAATTTGGATGCTAATTTACCATTTACAATCAATTTGCCTGTGATTGAATGCAACCTTTGGCTTTCATTTTCCAGTCGGTGCTTTCCAAGGGATCTGTGAGGTCTAAGCAGTACAAGAGATACAGACACACATCATAACATATTCATCCATTATCAAAGAGAATAAATGTTCTGTATCTGTTGTCTGTGTCAGGGGGCATTGTATGATTTGGTTCCTTACCCGCATGCGTGCTCTGCCTAACAACATCTGCCCTCCATCCTGGGTCTGACTACAGGTCAACTGTGTGGGAAAATATGCATCTGTGAGAATTAACACTTTTACAGCCTTAAGACTACGCAATCCATAATGCCGTGCAACTGAGCACGCGTATGGCAAATGTGTTATACACCCCATCCCAGGCATTCCCTGCCATTGGATATAGTATTAAGACAGATGGTGGGTTTTGCAACACTGCAATCATGTATGCAGGAGAAACTATTAAAACACCTTTGTGGCCAGTATGGAGACAGGACAAATTCTGACCCCTAAGCCCGTCCCTGCTGATCTGAGACTGTGGAAAGAACCTCTGGTTTGGGTGATATTTATTTGCATCTCAGATGGCAGCCCCATTCCTTTGGGACGCAGGGTTGCCATGTCCAGATTGGGAAATACGTGGAGATTTGGGGGGCGCAGAGGGACTTCAGTGGGGAATACTTCCACAGAGTCCACCTTCCACAGAGGCCATTTTCTCCAGGGGAACTGACCTCTGTCATTTGGAGAGCAGTCATGATCGCAGGAGAACTCCAGCTTCCACCAGGAGGTTAGAAACTCTAGGGAGCCACTGGGAACTGAGGGTCTAGGTAGCTTCATGCCTTCATTCTCCTAACCCTGCCCTGGTTCTGGTTTCTTGGCTGTGCTGGGTAGGAGTGTGGTGCTAAAATGTGACGAACCCCCCCTCCCTCCCAGGAACCAGCCTTCACGCGTGTGTTTCTGTATCTGTGTTACTTACCTACCAATCTATGGAGATACAAGTAGAGAAGGGAGGGTAACCCCCCCCCCCAACAGATAGGAGCATAGTCTAAGATCCAGAGCCTTGCTGGATCAGACCAGAGGTCCATCTAGTCCAGCATCCTGTTTTACACAGCAGCCGGCCAGTTGCCCCGGAGGGGTAAACAAACAGAGCACAGAGGCCAAGGCCCTTTCCCTGCAGCTGGCGTTCAGAGGTTTGCTGCCTGTGGACATGGAAGCTCCCTTTGGTTACCATGGCTAGTGGCCACTGGTAGACTTTCCTCCATGAATCCGTCTACCCCCCCCTTAAAGCCATCTATGCTCGAGGCCACCACTGCCTCCCCTGGCAGTGAATAAAGGTAAAGGTTCCCTTGCTCGAAAGCCAGTCGAATCTGACTCTAGGGTTGCGGTGCTCATCTCCATTTCAAAGCCGAAGAGCCAGCGCTGTCTGAAGACGTTTCCGTGGTCATGTGGTCGGCATGACTCAACACCAAGGCGCACGGAACACTGTTACCTTCCCACCGAAGTGGTGCCTATTTATCTACTTGCAGTTTCTTGCTTTCGAATGGCTAGGTTGGCAGGAGCTGGAACCAGAGATGGGAGCTCACTCCATCATGTGGCAACCCGGGTCTCGAACTGCTGAACTACCGACCTTCCACAGCCTGCAGTTCAGCGTCTTAACCGCTTGAGCCACCGCAGCTCCTTTCCTCCATGAATCCGTCTACCCCCCCCCTAAAGCCATCTATGCTTGAGGCCACCACTGCCTCCCCTGGCAGTGAATCCTACAGTTTAATTACATTGAGAAAATAGTTTCAGGAGGGTAGCTGTGCTGGTCTGCAGTAGCTAGAGCTAGATTTGAGTCCAGTAGTAGCAGGCGAGCCCAAACTTGTCAGATCTCAGAAGCGAAGCAGGGTTGTCCTGTGCTAGTATCGGGATGGGGAGGGAGGAGAAGGAGGAGGAGATTTGATTTATAACCTGGTTGGGCCAGCACAGCCTTCTCCACTATGCAAGAATTCAGAGCTGTCCACGGTCCTGAAGCTACCAAAGTAGTTCTTGGCTCCCAGTTCTAGAAGAAGGAGGAGGAGAAGGAGGAGGAGAGTGGATTTATACCCCGCCCTTCACTACCAAAAGGAGTCTCAGAGTGGTTTAAAATACCCCTCCCCATAACAGACACCCTGTGAGGTAGGTGGGGCTGAAAGAGCTCTCTCTCTCGAGGACTGCTCCTGAGAGAACAGCGCTGTGAGATCTTGTGACTGACCCAAGGTCACACCAGCAGCTGCATGTGGAGGAGTGAGGAATCAAACCCAGTTCTCCCAGATTAGAGTCCGCCCTCTTAACCACTACACCAAACTGACTGTCTTGGGAGACCCCCAAGCAATGTTCCCTCTAAGCTATGGAGTCTTGTGAGCCAAAATTCTACTTGGTGAGCTCCTGGCATTAAAGTTGTGAGCGAGCGATTTGGCTGCTGCATAAGTTCGTTTGCTCTGGAGCCCTCCTTCCTGAGCTAGGACAAAAATCTGTGAGCCGGAGGCTAAAAACCTGTGAGCTAGCTCACACTCACTCAGCTTAGAGGAAACACTGCCCCCAAGGGAGTTCAGGGTCGCTATGCAGAGGCGGGGAATGGCAAACCACTTCTTATCATCTCTGGCCTCGAAAGCCCAAAGGCTTCACCTTAAGTCAGCTGCAACTTGATGGCACTTTCTGCCACCGGCACCTTTGAGAGCGACAAGATATGGGGGGTATATAAGTTTCTAAGAGTCAAAGCTGCCTTCCTCAGGCTTTTGTCAATAGGTCTCTGATTTGACTCTCAAAAACTTATACCCTGAGCATCTTTTTGGTCTTTAATCTGCCGCCGGATTCGAATCTCACTCGTTAAGTCAAGAAGCATTGACTGACACTCTGATGTGTAGTGTGATTAAAAAGGGGATCAGTTTGGCTCGCCCGTGTTTCATCGCTGAGAAAAAACAGCAAGCAAGTCTGGGCCGTTTTGGAGGTGACCAGCAGATGTCTCTATTAGACTCGGATGCATCATCCGAGATGGTATGTTTCCCCCGCTGCAGCAGCGTTCTGTCCCTCGCAAGGCGTTTCTGCACACCCACTTGACGTTTCAGTTTGGATTCTGTTTTCAGCAGTAGATAGGGCTTCTCCCCACCCACCTTCTGGTCAAAACCGCATCGCAATTGTGACAATAAAGTGCTCATTCGTAGGAGAATTGCTGTTTCCTGGCATAAGGGCCTGGTGCTAAAGATGTAATGACGGGCTGGTAGTTATAGGGTTTGCAGTGACAGGAGAGATTATCTGAAGACCGAATGAAAGGAAAGCAGTGTGATGAAAATGGGCTTATTGTATTCCATGAATTACAAGGGGGGGGGAATGTGTGCAGTGTAGCAGTTAAAACAGGGGTCGCATCTTTCCCAGTGCCTATCAAGTGGGTGAGGCCAGGTGGGACTTCTGCCCAGGAAAACTTCTGATTGGCCACTGGAGATATGACTGGCGATGTAGATTTTTTTTTTAAGGTTGCTTTGGCAGCAGCTGCCATCTCAGTACCAGAATCTTCACTTTGTGACTGAAGGCGATCTGCGGCAGCCATTTTGTGGCTGGCTCCACCTCCTGAAGACACCGTTTTGTGGCAGCCATTTTTGTGCCAGAATTCTAACGGGGCCCACAAGCTCAGAAAGGTTGGGGACCCCTGGGTTGGAATGTCTGACTAGGGCCAGGGTTTTTATGATGATACAAGGTGGGGTTGTTATGCATGATGCTCATAAAAACTGAAGAGAAGCCATGTTGGATCAGGCCAGTGGCCTATCCAGTTCAACACTCTGTGTCACACAGTGGCCAAAACCCAGGGGCCACCAGGAGGTCCACCAGTGGGGCCAGAAGCCCTCTCACCCACACTGTTGCCCCCCCAAGCACCAAGAATTCAGAGCATCATTGCCCCAGACATAAGAGCATAAGAGAAGCCATGTTGCCTCAGGCCAATGGCCCATCCCGTCCAACACTCTGTGTCACACAGTGGCCAAAACCCAGGGGCCACCAGGAGGTCCACTGGTGGGGCCAGAAGCCCTCTCACCCACACTGTTGCCCCCCCAAGCACCAAGAATTCAGAGTATCATTGCCCCAGACATAAGAACATAAGAGAAGCCATGTTGCCTCAGGCCAATGGCCCATCCCGTCCAACACTCTGTGTCACACAGTGGCCAAAACCCAGGGGCCACCAGAAGGTCCACCAGTGGGGCCAGAAGCCCTCTCACCCACACTGTTCCCCCCCCCAAGCACCAAGTATTCAGAGCATCATTGCCCCAGACATGAGAAGCCATGTTGCCTCAGGCCAATGGCCCATCCCGTCCAACACTCTGTGTCACCCAGGTGCCATCAGGAGGTCCACCAGCGGGGCTCTGAGCTCCTTCGATAAAGGACCAGATAAAAATCTAAAAATAAAGAAGAGAGCCTTCAGAGCATGTTTAGATTGTCCTCCCTCTGCCGCCACCACCACTGGCCAATCACAATCTTACACTAACAATTTAGGCAGGAAGGTCAGCAGTACCTAGGCAGGTTTCATCACCTGCCTCTCTTTTGAACGTGAGCACCGGGACCTGGTATTATTTATCTTTCACCCACCTCCTTTTGTGATTGGCATCGTAGTGTATCAACCGGACTTGTCATTTTGCCTGTACGGAGTAGCCCTTAACTGCCATCAAATTCCGGTCAACTTCGGCAACCGCGGGTGGATGCAAGATTTAGCAAAAGCACATAAATTCAAGATTATGCTCCTGTATGTTACGGAAGGTATAAAGATAGCTCATAGCTGTGACAATTTGTTAAGGCCTCTCTCTTCCCCCCCCCCTCAAGATTTTACAGGAAAAGAACCTTCCAAATTGGATTTGACACAACTGAATAAACATTAGAAGCATCCAAGTAGGCCTCAGTTGTTTAATGTTGTAAATATTGTTGGATATGAGAATCTGTACGCGCGTTTGTGTCTTTCCCCTTCAGAGAAAACACCTGAAACCGCGTCTGCATTACTTCTGTACCCATATTCAGAATATTTCATGTCCTTAATTACTGAGAAAATGACATTGACTGCCGCAGTAACCGTGCCGTCGTGCTTTCCAGCACTTGATACCACTGTGACGCTGGGTGAAATTGCTTGTGTTGCGTTTGGCCCTGAAGTCCCAGTTGAAAATTAAACATCTGAGCTTCTTTCTAGAACGTCTTCTTTTTCTCTCCAAGATCCATTTCGGAGCCTTACCTCAGTTTGGGGGGATTGTTTACCTTTGACAGTGAAGTTTTAAATGAGAGTTAATCACACTGAAGAGCTCCTTTCGTCAAACAAATTATATATTTACATACAATTCTGTAATTGCTTACAGTACGTCGCTTTCCAAATGTAGCACCTGCTACAGGAGTGCTGTTAATTTAGATATAACAAGATAAACGCCGGCGTTCCACATTGTAAAAAAAAAAAAAGCAGGCGAGAGGTGCGATTTCTCGAGGAGGATTTGTTCAATGTTACTGAAGAAGAGGGGTATGAAAGGAAGAGGCAGTGGGATTTTGCAAGGCCTTTGACGTGCCTTGGTTGAAAATCTGGAGCTTTTTGAGCCTGTGGATACCTTTGGGATTCTGACAGCGCACAGGTAGAGGCAGCTTAGTGCTTCCATGTCTCTCCTCCCCCAGCTACCAGTGGGGGGCTGGCAGCTACAAAATGGTTGCCACAAAATGGCCACCGCAGGCGGCAGAACCAGCCACAAAATGACTGCCACAGCAGCTTGCCTTCAGTCACACAGTGAAGAGAAAGAGGTACTTTTCTCCCTTTCTCACAATACAAGAACTCGTGGGCACTCCATGAAATTGCTGAGCGGTCGGGTTAGAACGGATAACAGGAAGTCCTTCTTCACCCAAAGAGTGATGAACACTTGGAATTCACTGCCACAGGAAGTGGTGGCAGCTACAAGCATGGACGGCTTCAAGAGGGAATTAGATAAGCTTTATGGAGCAGAGGTCCATCAGTGGCTATTAGCCACAAGGTATAGATAGGGGCTCTGGGGCAAGGGATGCTCTGTCTTCTTGGTGCTTGGGGGGGTCAACAGTGGGAGGGCTTCTAATGTCCTGGCCCCACTGGTGGACCTCCTGGTAGACCCTGGTATTTTTGGCCCTGTGTGACACAGAGTGTTGGACTGGATGGGCCTTTGCCCTGATCCAACATTGGCTTCTCTTATGTTCTTATAAGAGGGAATTGGATAAACATATGGAGCAGAGGTCCATCAGTGGCTATTAGCCACAAGGTACAGATAGGAACTCTCGGTCTGGGGCAAGTGATGCTCTGTATTTTTTGGTACTTGGGGGGGGAACAGTGGAAGGGCTTCTATTTTCCTGGCCCCACTGCTGGGCCTCCTGATGGCACCTGGTATTTTTGGCCCTGTGTGACACAGAGTGTTGGACTGGATGGGCCTTTGGCCTGATCCAACATTGGCGTCTCTTATGTTCTTATGTTCTTATGTTCTTATGTTAAGATCTTTGTGCTGTGGTGGCAAGCTGCTGCCAAAGCAACCTTTCTTTCAAAATCTGCACAACCAATAAAATCGCCAATGGCCAGTCAGAACCTGTGGTGGGCAAAAAGCCTCAGCTGGCCCCACCCAGTTTCTAAAAACTCTTGGCCGGCACCGGGAAAGGGTGCCCACGGGCAACTTGTTGGGGATACCCATTTCAGTGGCACAATGCAGAGGGCATCAGAATGCGGCTGGATCTCAGCTTCTTGCGGGTTGGTCGTGGCACAGGAAGAGGACAACATGGATACAGTGATATAGTCTTCAGATCTTTGCTAGCTCCCATACCGACACAGCTGTGGGCTGGATCCGAGGCGTATCCCTGAAGCATTGCTGATGCCATCAGGGCCTGGCTTGCTCCCTGCAGGTCGAGGCGATGGGGGTGCACCCCTGCAGGGGGCAACAAGGTATCTTGAACCAGCCCCGCATCCACTCTTAGAGTTGTCGCGTAGCACAGGAACGGGAGAATTGGGAACTCGAAGCAAAACAAGGTAGGACTCTCAATCTGGGTAACCAACTAGCAGTTGAATACGTTTGGATGTCTTTCCCCCCTCTGCTTCAAGTATTTAGCCTGGGCATGCCCGGATTTGCAAGCTGCAGACTGGAAGGTCGGTACTTCAGCAGTTCGAGACCCGAGTGCCACAAGATGGAGTGAGCTTCCCGTCTCTGGCCCCAGCCCCTGCCAACCGAGCAGTTCGAAAGCAAGAAATTGCAAGTAGATAAATAGGTACCACTTAATCGGGAAGGTAACGGCGTTCCATGCATTTAGTCATGCCGGTCACATGACCATGGAAACATCTTCGGACAGCGCTGGCTCTTGGAAACGGAGATGAGCACTGCACCCCGAAGTCGGATTCGACTGGCTTTCGAGCAAGGAAAACCTTTGCCTAGAGTTGGCCAAAGTCCTCTTGGCCCTTGCCTTTTCACCCTGAGCGAGCTTGGCCAGTAGATCCGGGGCTAATCCAGAATGTGGGATATTGTGCTGCCCCCTGGCTTGCCAAGCTCCGGTCATTGCCTGGAGATCGCCTGGAACTGTAACTGCTTTCCAGGCTACAGAGATCAGTCCCCCCGGAGAAAACGGCTGCTTTGGAGGGCGGCGTTGATGGCCTCCTACCCTGCTGAGGCCCCTCCCCTCTCCAGACTCCACCCTCCCCAGGCTCCGCCCACCAAATCTCCAGGCATTTGCCGGAGCTGGCAACCCTAACCCCATTTATTTGAATCGAGTTTATGTATTCCACGAGCTGCGTCGTGTCCCCGACGAGGAGAAAAGCAGGGTAAAAAAAACACGTACCTTCGAGAAGAAGAGTGGAGAGAATGAAAAGCAGCATGGAAGCAAAAGAACATAATGGATTGCAACCAGTCCTGAGCCATTGCGACGCGAAGCCAATCATCCCGGTAGGGGGCAAAAAGCCCACACACACCCTGTGTCGAGACAATCGTGTTAACAGAGATTCAGAACAATTCCGTCGCTGCTGGGAACTCAACCAAGCCAGTTTGGCAGGAGAGACTTGTTCTGAAGTAGAACTCGAGAGATGCCCTCGAAAGACGCGGCTCGCCTCGCAAAGGCCTGACATTATCTGTGAGCAAACAGGTGGCCCTTGAAGTCTACTAAGCTGCCAGACAGACGTCTCTGCCAGGCCATCGTCGGCCCTTCTGGGGAACATTTGTTATGTTTGGAACATGTTTCTCTGAGCGGGTCTTGGTGAGGCACGAGACTGGGAAGCGGCGGTCTTGCCAAAGGATGAAATAACTCATCTCCGGCTCTCGGAAGAACTGCGCTGAA
Organism: Gekko japonicus; assembly: GCF_001447785.1. Taxonomy (NCBI): domain Eukaryota; kingdom Metazoa; phylum Chordata; class Lepidosauria; order Squamata; family Gekkonidae; genus Gekko; species Gekko japonicus. The sequence continues at coordinate 309,292 of NW_015169235.1, read as the reverse complement.
AGACTTGGTCATCTGCATAATCCGCGCATTGGCCTGACTGCATAAACCTATAACAAAGGGCCAAGAGGCCAGAGCAATTACCACGTGCAGTCCTGGGCATGCCACTTTGGTTTCACGGGTTTGTTGGCATTAGGGTTACCATCCTCCAGGCGGCAGCTGGAGACCTCTCGCTTTTGCAGTGGATCTGCAGATGACCAAGAGTTTTTCCCTGGAGAAAAATGGCTTCTTTGGAGGGTGGATTCTATGGCATTAGGCCTTGCTGAAGTCCCTCCCCTCCCCAAGCCCCACCCTCCTCACGCTCCACCCACAAAATCTCCAGGTATTTCCCAACCCAGAGCTGGCAACCATAGTTGGTATAGAAAAGCCTGGCACACAGGTAGGGTTGATTGCATCTCCAGGTAAATTTTTTCTGGTTTTATATTGCTGGCTAATCGCTGTTACAATAAAATTCATTCATTCATTGACTATGTACTTTGTCATATTTTATGTCAATTTTATGTACCTATTTTACCCTTTTTGCATTCTCTTTTGGTCAAGACTTCGGTCATAGAGACCCGTAATAAACTGAAACAAATAACTCTCCCCCACCCCTGTTCCATGCTCAGAAAATGACCAACCCCCCCCCACAAAACACCCCTCCAGGATCCCCGGCCAAACTGGCCAGGAGAAAAATCGCTCCCTGACCCCAAGGTGGCGATCAGTATTTCCTGGGCATGTTTCTTTTTTCTTTCTTCTTTTTTCTTTTTTTTAAATTAAGCTGCCATGTAAGTTTCACCATTCAGGGGTGATGTTTTTAAGTCCTTGGGTGTATGTTGAAGCCAGGCAGCGTGCCTCTATATTTCTATCATCCGGCGTTTCTATAATTCAATAAATGCAGGCTGTTTCTGCCATTTCCCCAAGTGGTAATTACCCGGAGATGCAATCAACAAGTCCCTTTCAGTGTCTCCATGAACAGAAAACTGTTAAAGGGCTTCAGATGCAAACAAATTCAAAGGTACGCCCACAGGTCCCCCACTTCTCATATTAAGTTCCTTTATTATTACTGCTTTGGGTTTTTTAAAAAAAAGAACGAACAAACCTGAAATGGGAAAGGTCTAGAGGTGGCAACAAAGATAATTGGAAGAATGTAGGGCCAGGCGGATTTACCAGCAAAAAAAGAGAGATTTAAAAGCCTGCCGTTGTTATTGTCTTAGTGTGTGTGTGTGGGGGACAATGACACAGGGACAAAATGGAACAGTGAAAAAGCTTAAAATGAACGGCCGGGGGCGGGGGGCAGAGAGTCTCATTAATTCTGATCAATAATGCGAGGATGAAAGGTTTTTAATCAATGGTGACTGATTTTGGAGGAAATCAGATTCAGAGAGAGGCAAAATGGGCGATGGGGGCAGCGGCGGGGGGGGGGAATGTTTCTGCAAACATCTTTATGCTCTCGGAGAAGCAACCCGGCTTTGGGCTAGTTGGAAAGGGAACTCAGAAAAGTTTGGGGAAGGCAGGGAGAGGGATCACTGCTTGTGCGCCAGGACGGCCGTAGAAATGCCCCCAGCTCATTCTGAAGGCAGATCTTTGGCAAACGATGTCATCACCTAGTAAGGGTTGCCAACCACAAGGTGGTGCCCGGAGAGCTGCTGGGATTATAACTGACCTCCAGGTGACACCTGGGTCTTGGCCACTGTGTGACAAAGAATGTTGGACTGGATGGGCCATTGGCCTGATCCAACATGGCTTCTCTTATGTTCTTATGTCTGGGGCAGTGGTGCTCTGTCTTCTTGGTGCTTGGGGGGCAACAGTGGGAGGGCTTCTGGAGTTCTGGCCCTCACTCATGGACCTCCTGATGGCACCTGGGTTCTGGCCACTATGTTACAGAGCGCCGGACTGGATGGGCCATTGGCCTGATCCAACATGGCTTCTCTTATGTTCTTATGTGATGGACCCAACCCAGCCTTCTCTGTGACAGAACTACCCACAAATAGAAACACCCCCCCCCTCTCTCTCTCTTTCTCATGGGGGATTCCTTGTAGTAGCAAGCAGCGTACTCCCAATACAGTTGCACCTTCTGCATGCCAAGCAGATGCTCTACCATTAAGGTTGCCTGCTCTGGTTTGGGAAATACCTGGCTATCTGGGGGGTGGAGCCTGAGGAGGGCGGGGTTTGTGATGGGGAGGGACCTCAGCGGGGTACGATGCCACAGAGTCCACCTTCCAAAGTGGCCATTTTTCACCAGGTGAGCTGATCTCTGTCACCTGGAGATCAGTTGTAATTCCAGGAGATCTCCAGCCTCCACCTGGAGGTTGGCCACCCTATCGCATCGGTCTGCTCTAGCTCTCTTCATTTACCCAGGGACCATTCCTGTTTTCTGCCATTTCTGCCCTTTTCCTCTTTGTGGCCTCTAGAAGTGAAACCTCTGACAGGGTAGAGGCAATTTGTCCATTACCACCCATGCATGTGCATGAACACCAGGGCACAATGTACTGCGCAGCCTATTTTCAAGCCAGTGGAGCTCAGTATGAATGAATGGTAGATGACAGAAGAAGAGGAGGAAGAGGAGACTGGATTTATACCCCACCCTTCTCTAACTGAAGGAGTCTCAGAGCGGCTTACATTCTCCTTTCCCTCCCCCTCCCCATTACGGACACCCTGTGAGGTCGGTGGGGCTGAGAGAGCTCTCTTGAGAACTACCCTTGAGAGAACAGCTTTGGAAGAACTTGTGACTGACCTGAAGTCACACCAGTAGCTGCATGTGGAGGAGCGGGGGATCAAACCCAGTTCTCCCAGATTAGAGTCTGCGCTTTTAACCACGACACCAAACTGGCTCTGATAAGAAAGTTTATGTTGCTGACTTTCGTATCTGTAAGCTAACAAGGGGGGGGGGAAAGTTTTATGATAATGCATTAGAGTCAGGATGTTGATTCAATCAGGACATCTTCCACTGTGTGAATGCCAGTAGGTGTTTGTGCTGTTTGTACTGGAGTTGCTTTGTATTTTAAGAATGCTCTCTCTCTCTCTCTCTCTCTCTCTCTCTCTCTCTCTCTCTATATATATATATATATATATATATATGTGTGAGTGCCAGTAGGTGTGTGTGCTGTTTGTACTGGAGTTGCTTTGTATTTTAAGAATGCTCTCTCTCTCTCTCTCTCTCTCTCTCTCTCTCTCTC
>NW_015169235.1:288545-302298 GCF_001447785.1 Gekko japonicus | reverse complement strand
AGGGAATAATGCCCGAGTCCAACTTCCAAAGCACCCGCTTTCTCCAGAACTGATCAGCATCAACTTCCAAAGCAGTCCCTTTCTCCAGGGGAACTGATCTCTGTAGGTTGGAGACCACTTGAAATTCCAGATCTCCAGCCACCACCTGGAGGTTGGCAACCATATGCAGGCCAAGTCCAGAACGTGTCTGCATGAAAAGCCAAAGCAACAGGAAAAGTAGAGCATCATTATCAATGCCCAGTCTTAACGGTGCAGTTGCCACCTCAGCGAAAAGAGCCTTTCCGGACAGATACCGAATAATTTTCTCAGTTTGCTGCAAGATGAAGAATGGTTCTGAGCTAAAGCGGAGAAGCAGGAGCTCTGTGGAGTTCTGCGGGCCTTCTACATTATCAATGCCCAGTCTTAACGGTGCAGTTGCCACCTCAGCGAAAAGAGCCTTTCCGGAAAGATACCAAATAATTTTCTCAGTTTGCTGCAAGATGAAGAATGGTTCTGAGCTAAAGCGGAGAAGCAGGAGCTCTGTGGAGTTCTGCGGGCCTTCTAAACAGTCTGGATAATGTATCTCCCATCTAGCAGAAGAATCAGGGGTGACGGAACACATTTTGTTTTGGGTAAACACCCAGCCATGTAAATTTGACGTCCTCTGCAATTCCCCAGGGGAAATCCGGGCACCAGACTGACAGGGAACAAATCAAGGATGCGAGCTCCCTTTTCATCCGAGAGGCAAGGTTTATTGCTACTGCCTGGCCGGTTATCAGGGAAACGCACCATTCTGCCTGACTGTCCCGCGATTGCCGGTGACAAGAGAGAGAAAAGCACGTTGCCAATTCAGTGGGTCGGAAAGCGGCAGCAAAATGAAAAAGGGAAGCCACGCGGAAGCACAAAAGGGACGCCGTGCCTTGGTTGCTGATGCCAACCGGGCTTCTGTTTGGGGCCGGAGTTTCCTAGAGGTAGGCACGCAGCTGTAAAAGAGGTGAGAGTTGGGACCAGCAGGGTGGAACGTTATTGGCCTTTCACCCTGGCTGAGGTAGCATCCAGCGAAGGGGCCCTTGCCAATGCGAGCCTCAATTGCGGCCCTGTTTTCAGAAGCAAATGAAGCTGTGAACTGATCATCATCATCATCCGTCACATGCATGGTTCTTTCAAGACGGGATGTGAGCGTGCTACCGTCATTAACTCAGCAACCATCAAGAGCAGCCGGGATGGAAACTGCTGCCTGGGAAGCAATGAGAAACAGGGGTCATTTCCTGCAGGAGCGCACAGGAGCGGAGCTCCGGCAGTAAAGAGCCCAGGGGGCGGGCACATGCAACAAGCCCCGCACCCTGCTCCCAGCAGCCCTCAGTCAGAGCAAGAAGCAGACAGGTAAGCCGCAGAGCCCCCCTCCCCCCGGAGTTCTAACAGGAGCCTGGCCGATCGTGCAGCTGGCTAATTGGTAGCAGCATTTCACACTCTGGGCAGTCCTCTTCGTGGAAGCAACAAGTCAGCTTCATGCTGCTTGCGTCCACTCTGGCTTGGCTCTTGCACCTAGACCTTCAGACGCCGTGGCTTTGGACTTGGCTCTGTGTTCCTGGCTCCTGACCCCGGCTTGGCTTTGGACTACGCTTCTGGTTAGTGACTTTGGACTTGGCTCTGTGTTTCTGGCTCCTGACCCAGGCTTGGCTTTGGACTTTGCACTGTCTTCTTGGCTCCTGACCTTGTTCTGGACTCCCTTTGACTGGCACCCCAGCCCATGACAGAAGGGAAGGCGATTGTAAGCCGCTCTTAGACTCCTTCAGGTAGTGAAGGGTGGGGTAGAAAACCAACTCCTTCTCCTCCTCCCATCTGGAGAGTAGTTGTAATTCTGGGAGAACACCCCAACTCACCTTGAACTTGGCAACCCTATGTGCAGCTCAGTCCAACCCCTTTGCTTTGTGTTCGGCTCGCACTTGAAACTGCTTGCTGGTACCGAACACGAGCCCAGGCTTATATTTAAGCTCTGTCGCTTTGAATCGGGACTAGCGATCAATACACTTTTACAGCCGCCGCATTGGGAAAAACAACAACACCAGAATGATTTCGGGTGCAGGGGTGTGTATTGTTGTGTTCCCTCTTCACCCCCGTGAGAGCTGGACCTTCTGGGGATTTTGGATAAATGCCTACCTTTGAGCGGAACTTAAATGAGCAAGGTTTTGGAACGCTAACCTGAAAGAGCCTCAAGCCCGGAGACACAGTCCTGCGTAATCCATCTTGCTCCTTGAACAAGGTTACGGTTGGCTTTTGCTTACCGGCAGCCAAAGGTGACTAAATCAGAAAAATCACTCGATCTTTGGCCGTGGGTGGTAGTGGGCAGAGCAGAGAGAACGATGAAGAATGATGCCCCAGGTCAGAGTTACCTTTATGTGGGAAATCGGCTCAGGGGTGTTCTCTTTTGGAGTGTCCCCCCCCCCAAAAAAAAGAGGTCTACAATGGTAATATTTCTTCCGTGTCAGTGCCGGCCCCCTCGGGTTAATACATTCCGCTGTCGTTGTTGTTTACTTCTCATTAAGCTAAATGTTTTATGCAAATCATCTGACATAAAGCCAGACGACCAATCTAGAAAGGCTGTAATTCCATCTGATGAGTTCATTCAAATGAAATCTGTACTTAATTTCCATAATTATGCTTCCCTATTCTCATAATGTGAACTGATTGCTACGAAAACACAAAATAACTGAAATGCATTTAGATTTAAAATATGAAAATGATAAGTCCCTTTGGGCACGAGAGTTACGGTTTACAAACAGGTTTTCCCCTCCCCCCCCTCCCTGGTTTTCAGGCCGTCTCTTCCTTCCTTCCTCCCCACCCCCCAACTACTCAATAATATGTCTTTATTTAAGGCTGTGTCGGAATAATTCAGAGTCCGACGAAACTTCTTCTGATTCATTCTTTTCCGATTTGAGAAAGAAGGTTGGGTGGAAGGAGGGGAGCCGGGCGGGATCTTTCCATAACATGCACCATTATATTAATGGGTAATATTCAGGAATCTTAAAGACTGCAATCTTTATATTCACATAGCTTAAACAAACAACCAAGTGGGGAGGGGGGGGATGCTGCCATTTAAACTTAAGACGTAAGTATTTTCTTAATTAGAAAAGCAAACTAATTAGGTTCTGCACTCTGCATTAGTCTAAGTGCAGAGGGGAACCAATGCGTTTTGCCTCAAACAGGACTCTGTTCCAAAGGGTGGCTGCTTCTATCTGTGGGTACTGGGTCCTTGCTCTTTGCTCAGCCCATCACAGCGTGCTACGTGCAACATTCATCGATGACAGTAGAAAAGAGCAAGAGCCCAGGAGCACCTTAAAAAAGGTAAAGGTAAAGGTTCCCTTGCTCGAAAGCCAGTCAAATCCGACTCTAGGGTTGCGGTGCTCATCTCCGTTTCAAAGCCGAAGAGCCAACGCTGTCCGAAGACGTTTCCGTGGTCATGTGGCCGGCATGACTAAACACCAAGGCGCACGGAAAGCTGTTACCTTCCCACCGAAGTGGTACCTATTTATCTACTTGCAATTTCTTGCTTTCGAACTGCTAGGTTGGCAGGAGCTGGAACTAGAGACCGCAGCTCACTCCGTCATGCGGCACCCGGGTCTCGAACTGCCCGGGGAGGAACTTTCGTGAGTCACTGCTCACTTCCCAGGTCTCGAACTGCTGAACTACTGACCTTCCACAGCCTGCAGTTCAGCGTCTTAACCACTTGAGCCATTGCAGCTCAGGAGCACCTTAAAGACCAACAAAATTTGTGTCCGTGAAGGAACTTTCGTGAGTCACTGCTCACTTCTTCGGGTATCTCCTATCCTGCCACATACTTTGTTAGTCTTGAAGGTGCTACTGGACCCTTGCTCTTTTCTACCGCTGCAGACAGACTAACACAGTTGCCCATCTTGATTCATAAATGACGTGCCCGGGAAAAAATCGAAAGCATAAGAACATAAGAGAAGCCAATGTTGGATCAGGCCAATGGCCCATCTAGTCCAACACTCTGTCACACAGTGGCCAGAAATACCAGGGGCCATCAGGAGGTCCAGCAGTGGGGCCAGGACACTAGAAGCCCTCCCACTGTTGACCCCCCCCAAGCACCAAGAATACAGAGCATCCCTTGCCCCAGCCTGAGAGTCCCTATCTATACCTTGTGGCTAATAGCCACTGATGGACCTCTGCTCCATATGCTTATCTAATTCCCTCTTGAAGCCGTCCACGCTTGTAGCCGTCATCACCTCCTGTGGCAGTGAATTCCACGTGTTAATCACTCTTTGGGTGAAGAAGGACTTCCTTTTATCCGTTCTAACCCGACCGCTCAGCAATTTCATTGAGTGCCCATTTGAGTTCTTGTATTGTGAGAAAGGGAGAGAAGTACCTCTTTCTCTCCCTGCTCTATCCCATGCATAATCTTATAAACCTCAACCATGTCACCCCTCAGCCGTCGTTTCTCCAAGCTAAAGAGCCCCAAGCACTTTAACCTTTCTTTATCCTGCTTGCCCATTTTCCCAAGTCAAGTGCCCCATGCTTTAGAACAGGGGTCCCCAACCAGGTGCACACTGGCATCTTCCTTGGAGCTCTCCAAATGTCTTTAGGAAGTAGGCAGGCCAGGCTGTGCTTGTATCCAGCAAGGCTTCTAAGCAGCTATTGGGGGATTTGATTGGCTGTGCAGATTTTTCAAAACGTCGCTTGGGCAGCAGCTCTCACCACAGCCCACGGATCTTCCCTGTGTGACTGAAGGTGAGCTGCGGCAGCCATTTCATGTCTGGCTCCGCTTTCTGGGCCAGCCATTTTGTGGCCGTTCCCGCCATGCTGTGCCAGACTTCCAAAGAGGCCCATAAGCTCAAAAAGGTTGGGGACCCCGCAATTGACTGAGAAACACGTTCACAATTTGGAGTTATATGTCTGTGCTGTAGATGGCATTATTGGTCCTTTCGGCATTTGCCTGCCACTCTGGGTTTTCTCAGTGTTTGAGCTGAGGCAGTTTAAGGCCGAGGCAAAACCGCATCCAAATAACACGGGGCAACAGCGGGCTGAAACCGGGCTGACCACTGAAGGGAGAGAATGTCATGCATAAGGGGGGGGGGACCCGGAATAAAAAGAAGATTGAACTTGATTTTAGTGCAGACTGGGGGGGGGGACCCTGGATTAAAAAGGTTGGATTCGATTTTAGTGCAGAATTGCTTGGAAGACACCGTGGTGAACGCAGATTAAACGGACCGTGCGGAAAGGGCCATTCATCACCACGTAGGCCAAAAGCCAACCTATCACCACCACTGATGTGTGCTCAGGAATTGTTGGATTCCTGGAGCAATGTTCCTTCTAAACTGTGGAGTCTTGTGAGCAAAACTTCTACTTTGTGAGCTACTGGCATTAAAGTTGTGAGCGAGCCACTTGGCTACTGCATAAATTAGTTTGCTCTGGAGCCACATCCTTCCTGAGCTGAGACAAAAACCTGTGAGCCGGAGGCTAAAAAAACTGAGCTAGCTCACATTAACTCAGCTTAGAGGGAACACTGTGACCTGGAGATGATTGGCATTGTCACATTCTCAAGATTCGGATTCCGTTTGGGAGGCTGCAACAGCAACAGCAACAGAAACAAAGGACAGCTCCCATCAGCTCCAGCAGGAGGTCATGGTGGGGAAGATTAGGAAGAGTAATTTCCCCGCTGAGCATTTCTGAGGATAACGATGTCCACAACAATTGCAAGACGTTTTGGTCTGAGCGCAGAGGTTCCTCACCCATCTGTAGCATAGCATGCAAAAGTATTGGTGCTTTTAATTATTTTATTTTCTTGTTTAAGAAGATATTGTATTAGTTTTGTTATAATCACAGGATTCTGCAACGTGCACGTAAAGGAAGCAACACCCTAGAAGGAAGAGAGGGGGAATGCATCAGAGAGAGAATATGGTGTGTTTAATGTGCAAGGGAAGCAAAATAACGTAGACTAGTCCTGGTGAGAATTAGGGTTGATGGGGAGCAGGGTTACCAGCTCCAGGTTGGGAAACTCCTGGAGATTTGGGGATGGAGCCTGTGGAGGAGAGGGAACTCAGTGGGGTCCGATGCCACAGAGTCCACCCTCCAAAACAGCCATTTCCTCCAGGGGAGCTGATCTCTGTGGTCTGGAGACGGGCTGTAATTTCGGGAGATCCCCAGGTCCCACCTGGAGGCTGGCACCCCAGATGAGACCCAAGTTAATGATCTCTGCTGTGCATTAAACTCACTGGGAGACTTTGAGTAGGTAACTCTGTCTCTCTCCAGTTGTCTCTCTGCCAGGTTGGTGTCGTGGTGAAGTGCGCGGACTCTAATCTGGGAGAACCGGGTTTGATTCCCCACTCCTCCACTTGCACCTGGCTGGATGACCTTGGGCAAGCCGTAGTTCTGATAAGAGCTGTTCTTGAAAAAGCGCAGTTTCTGTCAGAGCTCTCTCAGCCCCACCGACCTCACAGGGCGTCTGTTGTGGGGAGGGGGAAGGGAGTTTGTAAGCCGCTCAGAGACTCCTTTGGGTAGTGAAGGGCAGGGTATAAATCCAATCTCCTCTTCCTCCTCTTCCTCCTCTTCCTCCTCTTCTTCTTTCTCCTCCTCCTCCTCACAGGGTGTCTGTTGTGGGGAGGGGAAGGGAAAGGAGTTTGTAAGCCACTCAGAGACTCCCTTGGGGAGTGAAGGGCGGGGGCTCCTCCTCCTCCTCCTCCTCCTCCTTCCCTAAACCTGCTTTACAGGAGGGATGCCTGAGCATAAAAACAGATGCAAGAGGAGAACGATATATTCACTGCTCTCAGCTCTATGGATGAAAAGGCAGGATAAAAATTAATCATGGCGGAAGTCTCTGCGCTCACCCATTTTGTTCCGCATATATATTTATACAGGCAGTACAACTGCTCCGTGCCATTCCGGGGCAGAGTCGCTCACTCGGTGGCTGGCATCGTTTCTTCAGTGTGGGTTCTTCAAGGGCCATCAAATCGCTTCTAGCTTACCACACCCCCGTGAATTGAAGACCTCCGAAACGTTCTGGCTCACCTCTTGCAAACGGAGGGCCGCGGCTTCCGTGACGGAGTCGATTCGTCACGTTGGGTCTCCCTCTTTTCCTGCTGCCCTCCAGGCGAGGCCTGGGCATCTCCCTCTTTTACGAGTGACCTCCAGCTGACCGAGATCGGCTCCCCCGGGGGAAATGGCTGCTTTGGGGGGTGCACTTGCCATGCTGAGGCCCCTCCCCAAACCCCACCCTCTCCAGGCTCCACCCCCAAAGTCTCCAGGCACTTCCTTTTTAAATAATCTATTTATTCGTTTTTCAAGACACAAAAAGGACATAAAGAAAATTTCCCAACAGCAAAATAATTCAACAACATATAATACAAAAAAAAAAGATCTTTAAGTGTTTTCTCTCATCTTATCTATCACATCCAACGTATATGGAGCTGCGGTGGCTCAAGTGGTTAAGATGCTGAACTGCAGGCTGTGGAAGTTCGGTAGTTCAGCAGTTCGAGACCCGAGTGTGCCGCATGACGGAGTGAGGTCCCATCTCTAGTTCCAGCTCCTGCCAACCTAGCAGTTCGAAAGCAAGAAATTGCAAGTGGATAAATAGGTACCACTTCGGTGGGAAGGTAACAGCGTTCCGTGCGCCTTGGTGTTTAGTTATGCCGGCCACATGACCACGGAAACGTCTTCAGACAGCGCTGGCTCTTCGGCTTTGAAACGGAGACGAGCACCGCAACCCTAGAGTCGGACTCGACTGGCTTTCGAGCAAGGGAACCTTTACCTTTACCTATATTTTCTTATATTCAACATAACCCAATTATATACCAACCCCTATTATGTGTTCAGTCAGGATAACATTTTAACCTATCAGTGATTTAAACCAGATAGGCAGTCCTTTTGCACTCCAGAATAGCTCATCATATAGTTTATTCTGTCCCTGGAAACCAGCTCTTGTATTTCTATATTTTTTCATCCTATACCTTTTATATTTCCCTGTAAAGTTTCTTATGAATTCTAGGCCTCCTTCTATTCAGGTGTCTGCATATTATGACTTTAATTTCTGTAGCAGCTTTCTCTTAATTGCATTTAGAGATCTTCATTCTAACGGCACCAATTTTTTAACAATGTAGATAAAAACATTTCCACCAACCAATAGGTACTTAAGCATTAATTTTAGCCAATCCCCCATATCTAAACACAAATATCAGATGTCTTCATATTCAGCATGCCCAAGTCTCCAGGTATTTTCCAGCTCAGACCTGGGAACCCTACCTAGCATGATTGTCTTCTACCGCCAGTCTTGTCTTTTCATGATAGGACCAAAGTACAATCGCCTCAAGTTGAGTCGTTTCAGCTTCTAGGGAGTGTTCCGGCTCGATTGGCTCTACTGATTTGTCTTTTTGGTGGTTCACGGTATCCGTAAAACTCTCAACGTTCTTCCTGTCAGCTGTATTCACTGTCCAACTTTCACCCCCATCTTTAGTGATGTGATTTCAGATGAGTGGACATTCCCCCCCCCCAATTCAATTAGTTTAATTCACCGAAAGTGTCTTAGCACAAACGTTTACGGCTGCTTAGCTGAAAGAGCCGGAGAATTCCAAGGTTGCTCTTTGGCGCATGGTTTATTAACTCGGGCTGCGGCCGTCAGAGCAGCCGATAAAATATTGCCCCATAACACATATCCTATGCATTTCTTTACACCCGAGAGAACCCCCTTAAAGGAAGTAAATGGCATCTTTCCTGAGCATAGCCTGGAAACAATCAACCTTCATTGGATGAATGTCTCCCAGCCCCGAGAGAGCAGAGCAAACCAATTTGAGAGAGATGCCATTTGTCCAGGAGAGCTCACGGCTGCTCTTTTTTTTCCACGTGTTGATGAAGATGACTTAATTTGCAGAAGGCGAGACTTCTAGAAAGTGCAGAAGAGGGCAGCCGGGAGGTTAGGGGGCTGGAGCGCCTTCTCTATGGGGAAAGGATGAAGCGTCTGGGACTTTTCAGTTTAGAAAAGAGATGACTAAAGGGCAGAGGTCATTTCGAGGGGGATCGCGAGGGATCGCAGTTCCCCCGGGTGAGGTACGGGGGGAGGGGCACATGATGAAGCCCCGCCCCCTTCTTCCGGCCGCCCCGGTTCCGGCCCACATTCAGCCAGGAGGAGGCAGGAGAAGAGGGAGGGTAAGTTGCTTCCTCCCTGCCTCTCCCCACCCCTGCCTGCCTGGGGCCAGGGAGGGCCTTCGCGGCGCTTCCTTGCACTCCCGCCGGCCTTGCAGGTCCACCGCCGGGCCCCTCATGGGGCTCAGCAGTGGAGCCGGGGCCGTTGGGGGCGGGGTGTGTGGCCTTATGACACACTTCCGGTGATGTCAGGGGGTGTGGCCTTATGACACACTTCCGGTGATGGTCAGGGCTAGAGAGGGTTGAGGAGCTGCAGTAGCTCAGTGGTTAAGATGCTGAGCTGCAGACCAGAAGGTCGGTAGTTCAGCAGTTCGAGACCCGAGTGTGCCGCATGACGGCATGAGCTCCCGTCTCTGGTCCCAGCTCCTGCCAACCTAGCAGTTTGAAAGCAAGAAACTGCAAGTAGATAAATAGGCATCGCTTTGGTGGGAAGGCAACAGCGCTCCGTGTGCCTCGGCATCTAGTCATGCCAGTCACGTGACCATGGAAACATCTTCGGACAGCGCTGGCTCTTTGGCTTGGAAACGGAGATGAGCACCGCACCCCTAGAGTCGGATTTGACCGGCTTTCAAGCAAGTGAAACCTTTACCTTTAGCTTTAGAGTGGGTTGACAACGGGAACTGTTTCTCCCTCTCCCAAAATACTAGAACTCGGGGGCATCCAATGAAGGTCCATCAGAGGTCCATCAGTGGCTATTAGCCACAAGGTATAGATAGGGACTCTGGGGCAAGTGATGCTCTGTCATCTTGGTGCTTGGGGGGGGGGGTCAACAGTGGGAGGGCTTCTAGTTTCCTGGCCCCACTGGTGGACCTCCTGATGGCACTGGTATTTTTGGCCACTGTGTGATACAGAGTGTTGGACTGGATGGGCCTTTGGCCTGATCCAACATTGGCATCTTTTATGTTCTTAAGAAGCTGATGGGCAGTAGGTTCAGGACGGATGAAAAGTTTAATCACAGAGAGTGATTAAACTGTGGGATTCGCTGCCAGAGGATGTCGTGATGGCCACAGGAATAAATAGCTTTAAAAGGGAATTAGATAGATTCATGGAGGATAAATCTATCAGTGGCTACTAGCTGCAGTGACTGAGGGGAACCTCCACATTCAGAGGCATTAATCCCCTGAATCCCAGAGCCAGGAGGCAACGTCAAGGGAAGGCTTCGACCTCTCTGTCCTGTTGTTGGCTGTCCAGAGGAAGGAGTTGGCCACCGTGTGAGACAGGATGCTGGGCTAGATGGACCATCCGTCTGATCTAGCATGGCTCCTCTGATTTTTTTTTTTAATGTTAGAATGACTGTCCAAGTTTTACCCTCCTCCCTCCCCACCCCGCTATGTCTGAAATACTTCTCTCGTCTGCTCACGTTGGCACGAAGAAGTTGGCATGTGGTTTAGCTATTCCAAATCCAAATCCTTTTATTGGCATATAAATAAACATACAGTCATCTAAATACAAAATCATGCAGAGTAAAATTAAAATTGCAGAGTAACATCAGAGAGTAACATCATAATAAAACCTCATTCATAATATCACTTATCAGGCCGTAGGGCCGTGGCACTGCAGAGAAACTTTGCTGCTATTTCAGTTATTTATTTATTTATTTAAATTTATAACCTGCCCTACCCACGAACGGTCTTAGGGCGGCGTACAGATGGGGCCAATGCCCAATTCATAAAACATTAAAACTGCATTTTCAAAACATTCAGTGCAACATAAGTGCTCTCCACAACTACTAACAAGGGAACCGATGACGTCATCAGGATGGTATCCTTAGTGCCCACAGCTCCACGCAGTACCACCATTTTTGCACTCACGGCGAGTTGGTAATAAGGGCTAGGACAGATGGTAATAGTTGTAGACAGATGGTAACAGTCGTGGCGGCTCCTACTCAAACGCCTGGCGGAAGAGCTCCGTCTTGCAGGCCCTGCGGAACTGTGCAAGGCCCTGCAGGGCCCGGATCTCCTCTGGGGCTCATTCCACCAGGTAGGAGCCGCCACCGAAAAAGCCCTAGCCCTAGTCACCGCTAGTCTGGCCTCTTTGGGACCTGGAACCACCAGGAGATGTTTAGTCCCGGACCGTAGTGCTCGTTATTTCTGTATTTGGATTATCGACCAAGAAAAGGAGTTTAAAATCATCAGGGGTCTCTAAAAAATGGCCTAATATGGGATATAGAAGATCCCGACGGGATGCCAAATAGAGAGGGCACCAGAGGAGGACATGGGCGACAGTTTCAACACAGCCCTTCATACCATTTAGCTATTTTATCTGTCTTTCTCCTAAAAGTTCAAAACATAATAATTATTAAATGGGCAGTGGTTGTACGGCTATCGTTCTTACAGCATGAACCAACATAGGGACAGAACAAAGTTGGAGTCCAGTGGGGGCACCTGTAAGACCAACAAAGTTTAATTCTGGGTATAAGCTTCCGTGTGCGTGCACACATTGCAACAGGCTTGAGGAAGTCTGCTTCAATGTATCTGAGGAAGTGTGCACGTGCATGGAGGCTCGCACCTTGAATAAACCTTCGTTGGACTTAAAGGTGCCACTGGACTCCAACTCTGATCTGTTGCTTCAGACCAACGTGGCTGCCCCACCTGAAAATAAAGGGATGATGGGTTATAGAGCATGCTGGATTCTGATGGCTGCCATATAGGCTCTTCTTTACAACTTCAAATCCTTTTCCAGTTTGGTGTAGTGGTTAAGTGCATGGACTCTAATCTGGGAGAACCGGGTTTGATTCCCCACGCCTCCACTTGCAGCTGCCGGTGTGACCTTGGGTCAGTCACAAGTTATCTCAGAGCTGTTCTCTCAGGAGCAGTTCTTGAAAGAGCTCTCTCAGCCCCACCTACCTCACAGTGTCTCTTGTGGGGAGGAGAAGGGAAAGGAGTTTGTAAGCCACTCTGAGACACCTTTGGGTAGTGAAGGACGGGGTATAAATCCAATCTCCTCCTCCTCCTCCTCCTCCTCGTTTTCTTCCTCCTCCTCTTCTTCTTCTTCCTCCTCCTCCTCCTCTTCTTCTTCCTCTTCTTCCTCTTCTTCTTCCTCCTCTTCCTCCTCTTCCTCTTCTTCCTCTTCTTCTTCCTCTTCTTCTTCTTCTTCCCTTCGTTGTGTTTTGTCTTTTTTACTCCATTCAAAGTGATGGTCTGTGGTGAAATCTTCGGCTGATGTTTGCACGAAGTGGATGCGTGTGAACAATCCGTCTGCCTCCTGGCAATCCGTTCCCTTTTATGTGTGTGGGGGGCAGCTTCTGATTCCTTAAAAAATGGCAAGCCATGTCACTGGAAAAGTACCAACATTTATGTGTTGCGTAAGTGCAGAATCTGAGATTAACACGGCAATGCGGCTCTGTGGCAGAGCATCTGCTTGGCATGCAGAAGGTCCCAGATTCGGTTCCCAGCATCTCCAGTTTAAAAAGGACCTGTCAGGTTATGTGGAAGACCTCTACCTGAGATACCTGGAGCACTGCTGCCAGTCTGAGCAGACAGTTTTGTCCTTGATGGACCAGTGGTCTGATTCAGTATGTGGCAGTTTCATATGCACACGATTGTTACTGTTTAGTTTTGTACCATCTGCATGCTCGATCTGAAACCACTTGTGTTTTTTACAAGCATCCTTGCTGAATGCTAAAACAATATTTAGCATCTGCAGTATTTCAAGGGATGCTCACAAAAGAAGAGGAAGAGGAAGAAGAAGAGGTCGGATTTATACCCCGCCCTTCACTCGGAGTCTCAGAGCAGCTTACAAATTCTTTTCCTTTCCCTTCCCCTCCCCACAACAGACACCCCGTGAGGTAGGCAGGGCTGAGAGAGCTCTTTTGAGGACTGCCCTTTTAAGGACAGCTCTTGTCAGAACTATGGCTTGCCCAAGGTCATCCAGCAGCTGCAAGTGGAGGAGTGGGGAATCAAACCCAGTTCTCCCAGATTAGAATTTATAAATTAAGAATATAAAATGATAAGGATATTCCATTCAGCTCCATGTTTCTTTTCATTTAAAATACCGTGGGACTTTTCTAGGATAAAGTGCAGAAAATAAAGAAGAAGTTAAGCATTGGTTTGCTATTAACAGACACTGAAGTGTATCAAGAGACTGATACCTTGCTACACAATAGGATTAGTCCTGAGGAAGATTGGGATGAAATGAGTTTATATCTGGATGCTCATTGAGTGTGATGGACTTTCCTTGTAATTGAGTATGATGGACTTTCCTTGTAATTTTGTAAAGTTTTATTGAGAGTACAATGGACTTTTCCTTGTCATTTTGTAAAGTTTTATTCATTATACAACATGATCTTTACCAGGGGTCATTTCCTGCAGGAGCACACAGGAGCGGAGCTCCGGCAGTAAAGAGCCCAGGGGGCGGGCACATGCAACAAGCCCCACCCCCTGCTCCCAGCAGCCCTCAGTCAGAGCAAGAAGCAGCCAGGAAAGTTGCAGAGCCCCCCGCTCTGGCCCCCAGTCCAAAACAGTCCAACCTGGAGCCGGCCCTGCCGCAGAGCTGGGGGGACAACGGGAAAAGCAAACACTGTGTGAGGCGGTAAAGCAAGGGCTCTCAGTCTTTCTGAGCCTGCAAGCATCGGGTTGCCAACTCCAAGTTGGGAAATGCCTGGAGATTTTTGGGGGGGGAG
>NW_015169235.1:256907-288462 GCF_001447785.1 Gekko japonicus | reverse complement strand
AATGAGTTATGCTAATGAGCTCCTGCACCTCTTTTTCTACGAAATGACCCCTGATCTTTACTAAATGTCCTAGTGAGTCATCTCACAGTGTTTGTTGTCTGTTGTATTTACCACCTGAAGGTTAGCAACCCTAGAACAGCCATTAATTTTTATTTTATTTATTTATTTAGACTTATTTCGACTTTCACCCTGCCCTCCCAGCCAAGGCCGGGTCCAGTGCTCACTGAAGCGCTGCTGGTTATACTTACCTTCCGTCATGCAATTCAGGGTTGCCGGCTCCAGGCTACAAAGTATCTGGAGGTTTGGGGAGTGGAGCTTGAGGCGGTGGAGGTTTGGCAAGGGGAGGGGCTTCAGTAACGCCAGAGAGTCCGCCTTCCAAAGCGGCCATTTTCTCCCGGTGAACTGATCTCTGTCGCCTGGAGATCAGTTGTAATTCTAGGAGATCTCCAGCCACTACCTGGAGATGCAGGGCTATTTTTGGGCAGGAACGCACAGGAACGGAGTTCCGGCTGGCTCCTGAGTTGGCCACGCCCAGCAGGAACTCATTAGCATAATAGGCCACACCCAACAGCAGGAACTCATTTGGATTGGCTACATTAGGGGTGTGTGGCCTAACATGCAAAGGAGTTCCTGCTACAAAAAAAGGCCCTGGGTTTTGACAACAAAGTAAACAGGATAAGAAGCAAAAGGTGGGTGTGGCTGGATGACCACACTTCTGGTAACATGTGGTGTGTGGCCTAATATGCCAATGAGCTGTGCTATCGGGGGTGTGGCCTAATAGGCTAATGGATTTCTGCTGCTGGGTGTGGCCTATTATGCTAATGATTTCCTGCTGGGCTTTTCCTACAAAAAAAGCCCTGGACCGTAACCCTATCCATAAGCTTTCCAGAGGGCCTCTCATCCAGGCACTGAGCAGACACAAACCTCCCCTTCTTGGCTTCACCACAGCTTTCATAGCTGGTTCTTCCAGCCCCTGGTCTGGACGTATCGATCTCCCTTGGAGAGAGAGAGAGAGAGAGAGGGATCATAAACACAAAGGGCAGCGCTGTGCTCGGGTATCTATCTTCTAGGAACACGAAAGGACAGTCTCTTGCTGAGACTGCCAACAATCAGTGTATTAAGATCCAAAAAGCTCTTTCTTTTGATCTTCGGAAACGTGACCAGGCTGCACACAGGAACTGGGAAATGGCTCGAGCCGCTGACCTAAAAAGAAGCTTATCTTCCCATTTAAGTCCATTCGCTTGCTTTCTTGCTGCCGTCCCCCCCCCCCCCTCCCAAAACGCAATGCGTATTCGCTCTCTGGATTTTGAGATTACCCTTTCTTTGGCTAAGTGCTCTAATGTAGCATCCTGCATGCATTACCAAACGTACAAATTGCAAACTCTTCTCTGTGTCACCTCTTACTTCCCCTTCTTTCCATTTTATCAAACGCCGTGTCTAGGGAGAGAGCTCATAAAATATGGATCAAAAGAAAAAAGAGTGCTGTTTATGATCGTTTCGGGTTCTGAAAAGTGCTACTTTGTCATAAATTAATAAACAACAACAAAAAAAGGGAGAGCAGAAAATGCATATTGGGGAGGGGGGGGAACTTTCCTGTCGTTCTGTTGGGAAAGGGAGATCGAGAATCTGTCCCATGTCAATCACCGCAGAGCAGGGCCGGCCCGTCATAGACAATTTTTAGGCAGCGGCCTAGAGCGGCCCCTTAAGAGGGGGCCCCTCCCGGCCTGCCACCCCTCCCCTCCCTCGCCTAAACAGGGTAGTAAATTGCGGGCCGCCCCCAATGACCTCTGCATAAACATATACATATATATACATATATATACATATATATATATACATACATACATATATATACATACATACATATATATAATATATATATTGCGCCTTAACTTCAGCTGCTCTACTCATTGTCCTGTTTAATCTGTAGGTCTAAACTTACCAGATCTTTCAGGGCGTAACTGCAAAGTAACCCCACAACACTCTCCTTTCTCTGCAACACAAAATGCTAATAGAAGAGAAGAAGGATTCATACCCCATGGCCCTTCACTACCCAAAGGAGTCTCAGAGCGGCTTACAAACTCCTTTCCCTTCCCCTCCCCACAACAGACACCCTGTGAGGTAGGTGGGGCTGAGAGAGCTCTTGACAGAAACTGCTGTTTTTCAAGGACAGCCCTGACAGAAGTATGGCTTGCCCAAGGTCATCCAGCAGGTGCAAGTGGAGGAATGGGGAATCAAACTCGGTTCTCCCAGATTCGAGTCTGCGCACTTAACCACTACACCAGACTGGCTCTCATATGCCCAATGTATCCATCCATTTAACCATTTATCTTATAAGAAAAGGAAGCCTGGCTCCGGGTGAACATAACCAGTGGGGGGTCATTGTGAGACTAACACCCTCTCCTTGCAAAGTATTGCACCTTGGCTGTTCCAGCTCCAACGCTGGGCTCTGTCTTCTGCTCGTGGGGCCCACCTCTTCCGCCAGCACAAGGTGGCACGTGGAGGCAGAAGACTCTGCCATTAGTAGAGTGGAACACAGGAGCCAACCCATATGGACTGTCAACATTCACACCCAAGTCTAAATGTAGCACGTGACTCTAACACAGGCCCACAGCCCCCGCTCAGCGAAAAATTAAATTTACACGAGGTGTTTCCTTTCCCTGAATCCATCTAGCAAAGCCTCCTCCAGGATCTTTCAGGCCGAGAGCTTTCCCATACATGCCCACCTAGCAATACCAACTCCAGACTGGAAAATTCCCGGAGATGTTGGGGGTAG
The DNA here is from genome assembly GCF_001447785.1 of Gekko japonicus. NCBI lineage: Eukaryota > Metazoa > Chordata > Lepidosauria > Squamata > Gekkonidae > Gekko > Gekko japonicus. Next base: position 285,686 of record NW_015169235.1, on the reverse strand, counting down.
AGTAGGGTTGCACACCTCCAGATGGGGCCTAGAGAAGAAAAGTTGGATTTATCCCCGGAGTCTCAGAGCGGCTTACAATCTCCTTCCCTTCCTCTCCCCACAACAGACACCCTGAGAGAGCTCTCTAGAGAACTGTGTTAGGAGGGCTCTGCGCTGTCTCCTGTCTCAAACTTGAGAAGATGGCACCAAAGAGTTTAGGCAGATAGAGAGGACAGAACACAGAGAGCACCCTTTCCTTCCTGCTGTCTGATCCTTTCCTTTGAAGTAGACTGCTACTCTTAGGGGCAATTTCCTCTGCTTCCACTCTCTCTCGCATGCACGCAAAGAAGGTGCTTGATCTCCATCTTGCACCATGGAGGCTGGACCTGTGTCCAACACCATCTAGTTAGTCAGAATAGGTGATCTATACCTACCTCTTACCTGCACTCTCAAGCATGCATTTCCCTTAATAAAAGTTGCTTATTAGTTTTTAGAACTGACCTCTGACTCCCTGTCTGTGGCCACCCCTAGCCCCGAGCTCTGCTGTGTTAAAGCCTTTGAGCGCTCTGCTGTTTTTCCGTGGTTCCCTGGCAGTACCAAGTCCAGAGAATCCAACCAACGGCTCGTGAGAGAACAGCTCTGAGAAAACTGTGGCTTGCCCAAGGTCGCCCAGCAGCTGCAAGTGGATGAGTGAGGTCTCCTGGAATTGCAACGGATCACAGCGATCAGTCCCCGTGGAGAAAGTGGCTGTTTTAGAGGGTGGGCTCTATGACACTGGACCCTGCTGAGGTTACTCCTCTCCTTAAATCCCACTCTTCCCAGGACTCCTCCGCCAAATCTCCAGGTATCCCCCAACCTAGAGCTGGGAACCCTAGGGTGGAGCCTGGGGGAGCAGTTTGTTTTTGGGAAGGGGTCAGTGGGAAAAGATGGAGGAGGAGGAGGTTGGATTTATACCCCGCCCTTCACTACCCAAAGGAGTCTCAGAGCAGCTTACAAACTCCTTTCCTTTCCCCACAACAGACACCCTGTGAGGTAGGTGGGGCTGAGAGAGCTCTTTCAAAAACTGCCCTTTCAAGGACAGCTGTGACAGAACTATGGCTTGCCCAAGGTCATCCAGCAGCTGCAAGTGGAGGAGTGGGGAATCAAACCCGGTTCTCCCAGATTAGAGTCCGCGCACTTAACCACGACACCAAACTGCCACAGAGTCCACCCTCCAAAATGACCATTTTCTCCAGGGGAGTTTATGCCAGAAGATCAGTTGTAATTCTGGGAGCTCTCCAGGCCCCACCTGGAGGTTGGCAACTCTGCTGCTACCAAGATCCTTTTAATTACCTGGGGAAATGGGGATTGGATCTGGGACCTTAAACATGCAGCTCTCCTGGTCAATGTTCCCTCTAAGCTGTGGAGTCTCATGAGCAAAAATTCTACTTTGTGAGCTACTGGCATTAAAGTTGTGAGCGAGAGATTTGGCTCCTGCATAAATTTGTTTGCTCTGGAGCCCTCCTTCCTGAGCCGAGACAAAAATGTGTGAGCCGGAGGCTAAAAAACTATGAGCTAGCTCACACTAACTCAGCTTAGAGGGAACACTGCTCCTAGTATCCTTAACCTTTCTTGGTTTCTGTCACAGAATATCAGGAAATCTCCTTTCTGGCCCTCCAAAAGTCAAGAGTAAATTCTGAAGAGGGGTTTTGTGTTGGGGGGGGGGCGCGGAATTTCTTCTTTATAGACATCGGTTTTGTCCCACCGTCCAAAGAAGAAAGAGAGAAAGATCTGAGCTCATGTAAATGGGCTTTCAATACCGGAAAGAACGAAGGCCAGTCCTCATTGTCCTCCTCAAGGAATATGGTTAGAAAGGATAAGAAAAGCCTTTTCAGACACAAGGAAGTGATACCTCGGCCTCGTATCACCCCTGTAAGAAAACCAGAAGAATTGGACACAGCTGCACTTATTGGGGACAGGAGGGGTCGTGGCGCTCAGAGAACACAGTCCCCATTCCACATCTGTTGCGGACTTTGATTTTCAAGCAACAGGATTTCAGTCCTGATTTTGTCAACTGCTGGTCCCCGCATAGCCTTTTGTGCTCGGATGTGAGGCCGAGAGACAAATGAACTCTCATATTTTTTTTCTATAAAAAATGATTTTTACATTGCTCCTGAAAAGAAAGTAAATTCTGCTCTTTGAGAACAGGGCTGAGAGTTTTTGAGCAAACTTGGATGCTTCTCGTTGGAAGGGGTTTGTACTTGAAGGCGGGGGGTTTGCTTGGCCACAAATGTAATATCTGCTTCAAAGGGTTAAAAGGACAGGGAGCAGAACTGGTGAACCCCAAAAGGGACGTGGGGTACAGGAGGAAAAATGGCAATTTTGAGGAGATGGCAACCTGTCTGAAGGAAAGAGGAGGCTTTCCCCCAGAATAAAATCCAAGATCAGCAGTGCTTGCATAGGTGTATAGTCAGGGGTTTTTTTGTAGAAAAAGCCCAGCAGGAACTCATTAGCATAATAGGCCACACCCAACAGCAGGAACTCATTAGCATATTAGGCCACACCCCTGACAGCACAGCATATTAACATATTAGACTACACCCCCATGGTATCAGAAGTGTGGTCATCCAGCCACACCCACCTTTTGCTTCTTATTCTGAGAGGCAGTGTGGTGTAGTGGTCAGAGCACTGGACTAGGGCCTGGATTCTAGCACCCACTCTGCCATAAAAGTCACTGTGTGACTTTGGACTGATCATGTCTTCTTAGCTTGACCTACTTCACAGGGTTGTGGGAATAAAATGCAGAGGGGAAAAGAGCCATGTATGTTGTTTTGAATGCTTTGGTGAAGGGGGGCAGATAAAATTGCATAGATAGATACAGATAATTGAGGAGATTGGATTTATACCCGCTGTTCACTCAGAGTCTCAGAGCGGCTTTCCCTCCCCCTCCCCGCAACAGACACCCTGTGAGGTAGGCGGGGCTGAGAGAGCTCTTTCCAGAACTGTCCTTGAGAGAACAGCTCTGACAGAACTATGGCTTGCCCAAGGTCATCCAGCAGCTGCGAGTGGAGGAGTGGGGAATCAAACCCGGTTCTTCCAGATTAGAGTCCGCGCACTTAACCAAGGAGCTGCAGTGGCTCAAGTGGTTAAGACGCTGAACTGCAGGCTGTGGAAGGTCAGTAGTTCAGCAGTTCGAGACCCAGGTGCCGCATGACGGAGTGAGCGCCCGTCTCCAGTTCCAGCTCCTGCCAACCTAGCAGTTTGAAAACAAGGAACTGCAAGTAGATAAATAGGTACCACTTCGGTGGGAAGGGAACAGCGTTCCATGTGCCTTGGTGTTTGGTCATGCCGGCCACATGACCACGGATACGTCTTCGGACAGCGCTGGCTCTTCGGCTTTGAAACGGAGATGAGCACCGTAACCCTAGAGTCGGACTCGACTGGCTTTCGAGCAAGGGAATCTTTACCTTTACCTTTACTTAACCACTACACCAGACTCGCTCTGCCAGTAGGGTTGCTGACTTCCAGATGGAGATCTCCCAGGATTACGACTGAACTCTGGATGACAGAGATCAGTTCCCTTGGAGAAAAGGGGAGCTTTGGAGGGTGGACTCTACGGCAGGATATCCTGCTGAGGTCCCTCCGCTCTCCAATTCCCACCCTGCCCAGCCTCCAATCCCCAGATTTAGAGGAATTTCCTAAACCAGAGCCGTTTCTGTTGATTGCTGCTCAACAGAATGTAAGCTGTGTTTGTTTTCTGATTTTTTTAAAATGTCTGCCGGCATTGTAGATTAGTTAACGGTATTTTAATGGCAGTCATTTTAATTTCATTTTATACTTTGTGCGGTTTTCTTGTGAACCAACTGAAAAGCTTCCTGTCTGAGAGAGTGGGATGAAATGAGTCAATAAACTCTGTATATACACAGCAGCTCAGAAGTGGGGTAAATGAGTTCATTTTACTGTGGTGATACGATCCTGCTTGGTGAAGCTCCTGGATATATAAACACATGGAACGGCCTCATACTGAATCAGATTCTGGGTCCATCAAGGTCAGTATTGCCGACTCAGACTGGCAGCAGCTCTCCAGGGTCTCAGGCAGAAGTCTTTCACCTCACCGACTGCCTGGTCTCCTTTTAGCCGGAGATGACAGGCACTGAACCTGGGACATTCTGCATACCAAGCAGATGCTCTGCCACTGAGCCATGGCTTCCCCTGATCTAAAATGGTAGATGAAGATAAGTAGGAAATGTGTCTGTATCTGAAGTAAGTATCCCCCCCCCCTGGAATAAAATATGGGCATGAAGTATAAAACAACTGCACAGATTCCTTTGAGAGAGCCAGTTTGGTATAGTGGTTAGGAGCAATGCTCCCTCTAAGCTGTGGAGTCTCGTGAGCAAAAATTCAGCTTTGTGAGCTACTGGCATTAAAGCTGTGAGCAGGCAATTTGGGTACTGCATAGATTAGTTTGCTCTGGAGCCATCCCTTCCTGAGCGAAGGCAAAAATGTGTGAGCCGGAGGCTAAAAACTGTGAGCTAGCTCACACTAACTCAGTTTAGAGGGAACCCTGGTTAGGAGTTGTAGACATACAGTCGCCTTCCCTTCCTCTCATCTTAACAGACACCCTGTGAGGTAGGTGGGGCTGAGAGAGCCCTGAGAGAACTGCTCTTGAGAGAACAGCTCTGAGAGAGCTGTGACTAACCCAAGGTAACCCAGCTGGCTGCATGTGGAGGAGTGGGGAATCAAACCCAGTTCTCCAGATTAGAGTCCACTGCTCTTAACCACCACACCAACCTGGCTCTTAGAATAACATTCACCTGTTATTCCCCCCCCCCCCGGATTAGGGAAACCCTTTGACCTTACCTGATCTTTCTGTTGGGTTCAGAAACAGACAGAAAAACACAAATGATGGCACGGCATGGGGGCAATGATTGGTGATGCATGCTGTAAACTATCAATCATACATTGTAAACTATTGGTGTTTGGTTCTACATAATTAGCGGTCGTTTCAGAGGGCAGCCATACTGGTCTGCATTAGAAAAGTTAGAGTCAAATCCAGCAACCTTAGAGACCAACACAATCTTCTTGGTCTCTAAGGTTGCTACTAGACTGGAATCTAATTGTTAACAATGTTAGCAATACCTTTGATGATGCGGTAAAACAGGAGGAGGAGGAGGAGATTGGATTTATACCCTGCCCTTCACTCAGAGTCTCAGAGCGGCTCACAAACTCCTTTCCCTTCTCCTCCCCACAAAAGACACCCTGTGAGGTAGGTGGGGCTGAGAGAGCTCTTTCCAGAACTGCCCTTTCAAAGACAGCTCTGTCAGAACTATGGCTTGCCCGAGGTCATCCAGCAGCTGCAAGTGTATCTGTATCTGAATCAAACCCGGTTCTCCCAGATTAGAGTCCGCACACTTAACCACTGCACCAACATTAAAAACATAAGCAAAGTTGCACTCTTCTAAACCCATCAAAGTTTTAGAATGGGTATCACTTGTGTTAGGACTGCACAGTCAGGTTATTGAAATTCCACAAATGCCTTTCCTTCTGATAATGTCCCCCCCCCCATTTTTTTCTGCTCAGGACTGCCAATTTTACAGAACCAAAATATTACATATTTTGTTATCCAGCCCACTAGTGATCTTCTGTATGAATGGATGTCTGTGCGCCATGTCATAAATATGGGATATCTGAAGCCCGTAGAGCTATTTGTGGGTAAGTTATAAAGCTATAGCATAGCCCGAGATTGATTTCTGTAATACCATCATGTGCATGTCAATACTGTTAATTCTGAGGATATGGGGGAGCCTTGTCTTCTCATTACCGGATGCTCTAATGCCTACTTTCTCATGCTACTTTTATGTTGCCCATCTTGGAAACGATTGATCCCGATATGATATGTTTTCACCCTCTTAGTCAACAGCCACCCACTGTTAATCAATAGGTAAAAACCAAGGGCAGAACTTCTCGGGTATCCTCCAAGTTCAATTACAAGTTAGTCGAGACATGTTCTCGTCTCCATTTCCCCCTCCCCCTTTTCTTTTGTGCATAATTGTGTTAAGTATTTTTTTTCATTTGCACTTTCAGGTATGCCTTGAGGGAGGACGTGTCACCTCCACCTCTATCACTCTATCCCTTAAATAAAATAAAATCTATGAACGATTTCTCCTTGAAGAGATCCATTTTCATTCAAGGTTGGAATGCAATTTGTGTGGGGGTGTGGGCGGGTTATGCCAGCTGAAATTAGCAATGGGCAAACATCCCCGTGGTCCTTTCCGCACGTGGATCTCATCCCTGGCTTTATCACAACACAGTTTTTGTTGTTCAGTCACACAGTCGAGTACGACTCTTCGCGACCCTATGGACCAGATCACACAATACCTTGCATTTATCCCTGGTTATAACAGCATCCGTTTATCCCAGGACAAGTGTGGGACAAAACTGGGGTGACCTCAGTGTAATGTGGAAACAAAAATTACCCCTGGATAATTACAGGGGTGAAATCGCGTGTAGTATAGAATGTAAGTTCGGGGACAGGGTTGAACCAGGATTTAAGGTCTACTGTGGAAAGGACCCTTGGGGTAGCGAGTATCTTTGCAAGCAACCTTGTCAGATGTCTGTTTGTGAACACTGAACATGAAAAAACACGTATGTACATAGAAACCACTGGTTTTCCCTAGAGTTGTCAACTTTGGCCCGGAAAATTCCTGGAGATTTCGGGGTGGTGTCTATGGAGGGGAGCATCTGGGAAGAGATTTCACCTAGAATCTATGGTATACCATAGAGTTTGCCCTCCGATGCTTTCAAATTTTCCCCCCCTTAAATAAGATTATCTTTTCCTACAAAATGTACGAACTGTGTTATGGAGAAAAGATCATTTTTCTGATTTAAACGGTGTCCGGTCAGAAAAGAGTCTATTATTTGACACTGCAAAAGATATAATCGTAAGAGGTTCCTTCACGATGGGTCAGGAAGAACTGAGAGACTTCTGATTTATCGAGGATATAGAAGTCAGAAATTACCCGGTTCTTCCTGACCCATCGTGAAGGAACCTCTTATGATTATATCTTCTGCAGTGTCAAATAATGGACGTGTTTCTGTCCAAACACCATTTTAATAGATATCAGGCATTAGGAGGTTAAAAGCATTTGAGGAAATCTTACCTAGTGTAGTCTTGACTCTTTCTACTCTCTTCCTACTCTCTCCCGTTTTCTGTTTGGTGTCCTGGAGTGGAATTGCTAAGTGATTCTGCTGCATTTTTTTTTTCCATTAAAAAGATTTGATGCATGTATGGATGAGTCTCCTAGTACGTACTGGAAGGAAGGGGTCCTTGACAAGCTAGAAAAAGAGAGAAAACGTGGTCTCATTGTGGCAAATGCAATTTCATCTTCCTGTCCTGATATCCGTAATGGGAAAGTAACACTGGCCCCGGTCACACGGGCAGGAAACTGCAGAGGAGAAGCGTGGCTGTTTGCCCTGGGGCAAACTACTGCGCAGTTACATGATCAGACCTCCTGTGGAGGTCCTGTGGAGGTACCCTGGAGGTTCCATGGCAAGGGAGAGGTGCCGATCACAGGTCAAGCCGGCGCACAACGAAGAAGTGCACGCCGTGGCAAACTGTTTTTTATTTTTGTGTACATGACAAATGCGCATGATCCGTTGGGTGCGCATGCGCATCCATAGAGACTTGGACAAAAAAAACCAACACCTTATTTGCAAGGGGACATGGGAGGGGGCCGGATGCCACCGGAAACGCGATCAGACGCCCACCCTTGCCCCGCAGTTTCCGGAAACTAGTACCTCCAAGGTACTAGTTTTTTGCCACGCAGTTTCGGCTGGAAGCCTTGGTTGAGCCACGGGAGTGCTACGCTTCCCAGATGTGCTGGTGAGATCGCGCCCGGAAACTCCGGCTGTTTTCCGTCTCACTTGTGTGGCTTCTGTTACATGTGACCGCAGCCACTGTTCCTCAGCCATCAAAGTGATTCAGCCAACCAGGTTTTCTTGGCTACAAGTGCTGTTGTTGTTGTCCAGTTGTCCAGTCGAGTCCGACTCTTCGCGACCCCATGGACCACATCGTGAAGATCACGAAGAACTTAATATTAGGTGAATTTTCTGGTTCATATCTGAGGAATTCGAAATCTCTTTGGAAGACCTATATCGATGTTTGCGTACAAAATGCAATTAAAGTTGTGATATGCGGATAACTTTGAATGTAACGGAGTGGCAAACGAGTTGGTGGACATCCTGTGTTTCTTCCCTCATTGAAGGGGAGACTAGACCAGGAATCACCATGCTTCTTTGAGAGTAACACCACAATCCTAAGCAGAGTTACTCCAGTCTAAAACCCATTGAAATCGATGGGCGAAGACCGAAGTAAGTCTGCCTAGAGTCAAATACACAGGAAGCTGCCTTATTCTGAACCCAACCCGCCCACCCAGTGGTTCAAAAGCCCTAGGCAAGTAGATAAATGGGTACCCACTCCTAGGAGGGGGGGCACCCTCCTTCCAATGGATTGGTGTGCAGCAGTGGCGGCAGCTGAATAGTGGTGACAAGGTGGCGATCCGGCGAACATGTCGGTAATCCGGCGTCAAGCAACGAGCGACCCAGGCGGAGATTGGTCCAGGAGACGCGACGACGTGGCGCGGTCGGAGCCAATGGGACGGAAGCCAGTTGCTACAGCCGTCGCATAGTCGCATGCCGTGAGAACGACTCCAGAAGGAGTCGCTATGGGAAAAAAGACCTCCGCCGAGACACCGTCGCCTTGAAACGGAAAGAACCCACCACGGAATAAAAAGAGCCAAAAGACCAACAAAGAAAAACCCTGCTGCGGGTGCCTGGTAGGCACTCATCCCTCTCCTTGCACTGTGGCCCTAGTTAGGATGGTTTCAATGTTCTCTGTAAACTGCTCCGAGCCCTCGGGAAGGAGCGGTATATAAGCTGAAAGTGTAATGTAAAAGTGTAAAAGTGTAGGGGAGCAGTGGCACAGAGGATTTATCCTCTGGTTAACATCTGAACTGAACAGAGTTGCTGTCAGTTCTAGCCCGCGCTGGTGTGAGCTACCAACCTTGTCCCCAGCTCACCATTCACCCAGCGGTTCGAAAGCTTCAGCGAGTAGATAAAATGGGTACCACTCCTTAGAGAGGGTGGACACACTAAACCCCCGTAGGGGAGGTGTTAGCCGGTGAATGGAATGTCCAGCTCATAAGCCTGGAAAAAAGACCTCTTCGTCATTAAGAAGCCTGTGATGGGCCAATCCAGCCAGGTGGTGGCAGTGCGGCGCTACAACTCAAAGAAGCCCAGGAAGAACTACCGTCATCAAGCCAAGCCGAAATGAATGCCGCCCGGAACACTACTGAAGCCTACAGCTGAACAAAATCTCCGTCGGCTGCAAACGTGTGCGATTTAAAGAATTATATGTTGTCCTCCCTTACCCCTATGAAATTGTTAGTCCCTTGTGTGAAACCTGTGTAACTGTAAATCACTCAGAGCCAGCAGCTCTGCCAGATTGAGCGATCAATAAATCAAAAGGTTAAAAAAAAAGGTGTAATGTAACCCTGGGTCCATCAAGGTCCGTATTGTCTACTCAGACTGGCAGCGGCTCTCCAAGGTCTCAGGCAGAGGTCTTTCACATTGCCCCTATCTGATCCTTTTCAGCTGGAGATGTCAGGGATTGAACCTGGGACCTTCTGCATGCCAAGTAGATGCTCTATCGCCGAGCCACAGCTCCTCCCCTTCACACAAGCTCATATGATGGTGCCTTACACTGGATCAGACCCTTAGTCTATCATGTTGTCTGCTCTGACGGACTTAGGCTCTCCAGGGTTTCAATGCATCACCTGAGCCTAACTGGAGATGCCTGGGATTGAAGTCAGAACCTTCTGCATGCCAAGCAGATGCTCTACCACTGAGCCACAGGCGCTGTTCAGGCTGGCAGCAGTTCTCCAGGGTGTCAGGCAGTGATCTTTCCCATCACCTCCTACCTGATCCTTTCAGCTAGAGATGCTAGGAACTGAACCTGAGACCTTCTGCCTGCCAAGCAGTTTCTCCACCACTGAGCCACAGCCCCTATCTCCGGTTGCTGTGTAAATATTTATCGGTTGCTGCATAGAAATTCGTTCTGCTCCCAAAATCTGCCCGTGTAGCAGGAAAGAACATCTAAACACCAGCTGAGTTGGACAGTGTTCTTGCAGGTTCAGTGTTCGCTCACCATCTGCTTCCATCCTTAGCTAGTAAGTTAGTATTGTATCCTATCCCTACCCTTTTCTATCCAAAAGTGTACTTCTCAAATAAAGAGAGAATTATTTCTCTGTTAAACTTGCAACGTGGCTCTGTGTAGCTTTGTAACCTGGGTAACCTGGTGAAGAGACGCTGCTGCAATATGTTGTCGAAGGCTATCACGGGCAGAATTCATTCGTTGTTGTAGATTTTCTGGGCTGTATGCCAAGACCATGGCCATACAGCCCGGAAAATGTACACCAACTAATAAGATGCTGCTGTGTTTGTAGCTTTATTTAAGCAGTCTGTTAACTAGTGGGAACTGGACTAACTACACTGGTTAACCCCAAAAGCAGGGCTATTTTTGGTCAGGAACGCACAGGAACGGAGTTCTGGCTAGCTTCAGAGTTGGCCACGCCCACTACAGCCAAAACCTCTGTGAGCGTGGCTACAGAGGGAAGGCCTGGAAAGTCACCCCCCAGCGACTCCAAGACGGGCAGGCCGGGGGGCCCCTGGAAGCATTGGGGAGGCATTTAAATGCCTCCCCGTGCCTTCCCCGGCCTGTGCAAGGGTTGGCTGCGGGGTGCCCGGGCAAGCCAAGGGAAGGCAGTTTGCCTTCCCTTCCCCCCAAGGGCCAGCTTGCCCGGGCTCCCTGCTGCTGCGCTGTCAAGGGTGTGGCCTAATAGGCTAATGAGATTCTGCCTTTGGGTGTGGCCTAATATGCTAATGAGATTCTGTTGTTGGGTGTGGCCTATTATGCTAATGAGTTCCTGCTGGGCTTTTTCTACAAAATAGCCTTGCCCAAAAGTAACAACCCCAGCAAGGGGCTTTCAAGGCAGGTGAGAAGCAGAGATGGGTTTGCCGTCGCCTTCCTCTGCAGAGCCTTCCTTGGAGGCCTCCCTTCCAAGTACCGAGTCACCAGTGTTCCCTCTAAGCTGAGTTAGTGTGAGCTAGCTCACAGATTTTTAGCCTCTGGCTCACATATTTTTGTCTTAGCTCAGGAAGGATGTGGCTCCAGCGCACACAGCAGCCAAATCGCTCGCTCACAACTTTAATGCCAGTAGAATTTTTGCTCACAAGACTCCATAGCTTAGAGGGAGCATTAACCCTGCTTAGCTTCCGGGATCGGATGAGATCGGGCTATACCACACTGCCTTCCCTCAGCAACATTATGTTGGCTCCAGCTTTTAGAGGAGCGAGTTACGAGGACACGTTGGGGGAAAAATACAACCAAAAAAAAAAAATCCCCTTAACCTTAGCAAAGATGGAATAAGTGGATCTAATTAAAGAGCTCAAACTCTGTAATGGTAGAGCTAATGTCAGCATTATTCATAACTTGACGCGGGAGGGAAAAAATTGACAAAAAGGCGCACAAATGGAATTCAAATTAAAATAAAGACACAAGGGAGCGCTGGTTCTGCCTGAAAGTAATAAGTGTTTGGAATGAACTACCTGGCAGGGTTTTGGAGGTGAAGACACCAAGGGCACTGTTGAGAAGTGCCTGGGTTTCGGCACTGTTGATTCACGGTATTAATATGGATGAGCTCTTAGTGAGCAAAGTAGCTAGACTTGCAGTGCCGGCGCTGACAGATGTGTGATTGCTTACAAGAAACAAGGGAGGAGAAACGGGAAGCAGAAAGGTGGAAGGACGCTGATAGACATGGGGCAGTTTACCTCGAGTGTTGTACTTCTTTTTGAGATCTTTGTCACATCATTGACCTATGACTCTTTTGTCGTCATCGTTGTTGTCCCTGGGAGACGATGAAAGATATTTTAAAAAATAAAATCTTTCGTAACCAAACTCCAGTGTGGGTTCGTGAAATATTTACCAGCCCGATACAAGAAATGTTAGCTTTTCACACTTGCTAAATAGCTGGAAATAAATAATTCACTGCAATTTGTTCAGAAAACTTTTTTTTTTAAAGAAAAGGGTGGCGAGTTGGTGGGAGGAGGGGGAAGGAAGACAGAGAGAAGGAAATGGCTTTTCTTTGAGATGCTGAAAGATGGCACAGACTAATCAGTCTCTACCTTCTGCCAACTCCCCATGACACTTCATCACGCGCGCCCGAGTTTATCATCGCTCCTGACGGAAACTCTGCCAGGGCTGGTGCTCGGGCTGTCGCGTCTGATGAACACCTCTTTCTTCGGGCGTGTTGTTCTCCTGCTGGCTCCAAACTAACGAGCCTTGTTCTATTTTTGAGATTTCAGGAGGCCCAAAGTTGGAATTTAATTTTTTGTGGGACATCAACTTGTTTGTCGGTTTGACACGCTTTCGAAGGCAGCCCTGCTTTACTGTTCGTTGCAGGGAGTGCCTACCTAAGCTTCGTTCTGACCAGACGTGGGTAATTTTTCTATCTCTGTAGTCTGTTATACCTGATGCAACAGCTGCTCCGGAATGGAAGGAAGAGACGGATTGCCGCTATGATGCTCACTGAATGTCGAGCAATATTTCCCGACAATAATTATGGGGAGCAAGATTGCAATCTGATAATTTTAGCAGAGAGGAGGCGCCACGGTCTTGGCCATGGATGTAATTTTTTTTTGCAAGTGCAAACTGAAATGGAAAGCAATTTTGGATTTTTTTGGAATGTGATTTTGTTGAGGCTCTTTTGCAGTTGCACCAGAACAAAGTCTGAGTCAAGGGGCACCTTTACGACCAACAAAGTTTTGTGTGCACATACACTTCTTCTGAACGCTGAACTGCAGGCTGTGGAAGGTCAGTAGTTCAGCAGTTCAAGACCCGAGTGTGCCGCATGACGGAGTGAGCTCCCGTCTCTGGTTCCAGCTCCTACCAACCTAGCTGTTCGAAAGCAAGAAATTGCAAGTAGATAAATAAGTACCACTTCGGTGGGAAGGTAACAGTGTTCCATGCACCTTGGTGTTCAGTCATGCTTGTTTAGTGTTTAGTCACATGACCACGGAAACGTCTTCGGACAGCGCTGGCTTTTTGGCTTTGAAACGGAGATGAGCACCGCAACCCTAGAGTCGGACTCGACTGGCTTTTGAGCAAGAGAACCTTTACCTTTACCTTTTTACATTTCTTCAGATACATTGAAACAGTTTCCCTGAATCCTTACATATAGGTAGAGGAAGCAGAAGTTAGTTGCCAGGTAGGGCTAGATAAAGTCAAGATTCATAAGTAACTGGGCAATCAGTATAGCTGAGATTGGATTAAGGCAGTCATTAAGAAGAAGAAGAGAAGAAGAGATTGGATTTATACCCTGCCCTTCACTACTCGAAGGAGTCTCAGAGCGGCTTACAAACTCCTTTCCCTCCCCCTCCCCCCAACAGACACCCTGTGAGGTAGGTGGGGCTGAGAGAGCTCTGAGAGAAACTGCTCTTTTTCAAGAACAGCTGTGCCAGAACTATGACTTGCCCAAGGTCATCGAGCAGGTGCAAGTGGAGGAGTGGGGAATCAAACCCGGTTCTCCCAGATTAGAGTCCGCGCACTTAACCACTACACCAAACAAAAACTCATACTCTGCCACAAATTCTGTTAGTTTTTAAAATTTTTATTTATTTATTTATTAAATTTAGATCCCGCCCTCCCCACAAGCAGACTCAGGGTTGGTCACATCAGTCTCAATGCAATACAATTAAAAAGAACTTTAAAACAACAGGTTAAAACAGAACAGCAGCGTAAAACACCGTGCAAAGCCAATCGGATCAGACGTCAGTTTCGATGTCAGTCAGATTAATTTGAGTGATCTTAATTAAAGATGGGCCAAATGAGATGTTTTTTTGGCATCTGCTCTCTTAAGCTTACAGCTCAGCTCATCCATCTTGGTTGAGTCGGTGTCCCATAAATCCCCCTCTTGGTTTATGCCAGCCATCTATCAAATAATCGTTGAAAGGTGGCAGCTCCATTGGTCTGAAGTGAATGGATGCTCAGATCTCATGATAATCTGAGCTAGATCACCTTTTTGACAGATCCAGGCACATGCCCCTCAGGTTCTTAGTTGTTTCAGAGACAGTATTTATTGTGTCCATCCTGGTGAAGTGTACTGTTTTAATCCCCGCACTTTCCAGAGTGGCTGCAGTTATCCCAGTTAGCTTTTAGGTAGGCTTGTTAGTAGGGGGTCAGAATGTGTTCTCACCACGTGCAAGAAGAGAGGGGTGGTGAGAAGAGGTTGGGGGGGCAGAATGTCATAGTGCTGGTCAGTGTTCCCTCTAAGCTGAGCTAGTGTGAGCTAGCACAGTTTTTTAGCCTCCGGCTCACACATTTTTGCCTTAGCTCAGGAAGGAGGACTCCAGAGCACACTAATTTATGCAGCAGCCCAATTGCTCGCTCACAACTTTCATGCCGGTAGCTCACAAAGTAGAATTTTTGCTCACAAGGACTCCACAGCTTAGAGGGAGCCTTGGTGCCAGTACTTCCTTACCTACGGTTGCCAACTCTGGCTCAGGAAATTCCTGGCGATTTGGCAGTGGAACCAGGGCAGGCTGGGGTTTGGGGAGGGACGGGGCCTCAGCAGGGTATAATGCCGTAGAGTTCTCCCTCCAAAGCAGCCGTTTTCTCCGGGGAGATGGATCTGATACCCTCTGGAGATCACTTGTAATTCTGGGAGCTCTCCAGGCCCCACCTGGAGATTGGTAATGTCACGGGCTGGGGTGCCAGTCAAAGGGAGTCCAGAACAGGCCAAGGTCAGGAGCCAAGAAGACAGTGCAAAGTCCCAAAAGCCAAGCTGGGGTCAGGAGCCAGGACACACAGAGCCAAGTCCAAAGCCAGGGGGTCCGAAGGTCTAGGTGCAAGAGCCGAGCCGGAGTGGATGCTAGCAGCACAAAGCTGACTTGTTGCTTCCATTAAGGGTACTGCCCAGAGTGTGGTGTTAAATGCTACTACCAATTAGCCTGCTGCACGATCGGCCAGGCTCCTGTTAGAACTCCGGGCTGGCTGAGGGTCTCCCTTGTAGCCTGGCCTCTCTTCGCCTGGTTGCTAAGTTTTGCCGCAGTTGCTCCCTTAAACGAGTCACATGTGGGGGTGAGTCAGGAAGACTCTCAGCTTGCAGTTCTTCCTTCTTATCTGGGCCAGGTGTGAAGACTGCTGTTACAGGCACTTGCCAGCTATCCTCCTCTGCTGCTTCAGAGGGGCCAGCTGTGGTTTCTGCAGGCTCTGTCAGCTCATCCTCATCCATGCCCATGACAGGTAACCCTGTCATTCCGCCAGCCTTATGGTAGGGGACTGTGGGCCTCACAAGACAATTTTGGTGGATCACCTCTTCTGCATTCATATGTTTGAACTCTCTGAGTTGCATAGAATCAGGGTTGCCAACCTCCAGGTGGGGCCTGGAGATCTCCTGGGTTCCCCTGAAGACAAATGGCTGCCTTGGAAGGTGCAGTCTGCGGAGGGTACACTCCATTGATGTCCCTCTGGTCCCTAAACCCCACCCTTCCCAGGCCTCACCCCCAAATCTTCAGGAATTTCCCAACTCTGAGTCGGTAGCTGTACTGAAAACAGACGATTCTACCGGGTAGGTCAAGCGGCCATCTATTGCAAAGCTTTTTCCTTCTATCATCCTCTGTAATTCTTAAAGTGTCTAGAAACTCCCTCGATGTAACTTACGGCTACAGAGTTCAAGCAATTTAGGATTTCATGGATCTCGAGGAAAAAAAGATGCTCTCTCCCCTCCCCCCCGGCCGCCAGCTCTCTACAGCCGACTTAATAAAAGCACACCCCTATTTCTGATGCTGCTGGGAACCTAGCAGGCTACAAGGGAAAGGGGTTATTTATAACTAACACGGAGAGGTGAGAAACCGACCCAATTGAGTGCTTGGTTATATACAGTGCCTCTCATTTTATTCCTGGGTGGTACCCTACAAAAATCATAGCTAAAGAGGCAATTTATCTCCAAGCCTCTCACATTACTCCACTCAGAATGGATTATAAATCTCAAATCAAGCCCCAGCCAGTTGTACAAATGATATATTTCTTTCATTACTGACCCTTTATTGCTTCTCTCCCTCTTTCTGACATGCACACACACACACCTTTGTATGAGGAGAAGGGGGTGGGAGACGGAGCGGAAGGCTCTGCCTCGCGTCGCTGCATGAATTTGAACTTCAGGCCTTTTGATTACTTTTCAGAAAGCGCCGGGGTACTTTTAGATATTGTCTGGTGGTCTGGATGGCACCCTCCAGGTGGGGCCTGGGGATCCCCCAGAATTACCACTCATCTCCATACTACAGACATCAGTAAGTAAAGGTAAAGGTTCCCTTGCTCGAAAGCCAGTCGAATCGGACTCTAGGGTTGCGGTGCTCATCTCCGTTTCCAAGCCGAAGAGCCAGCGCTGTCCGAAGACGTTTCCGTGGTCATGTGGCCAGCATGACTAAACACCAAGGCGCATGGAATGCTGTTACCTTCCCACCGAAGTGGTACCTATTTATCTACTTGCAATTTCTTGCTTTCGAACTGCTAGGTTGGCAGGAGCTGGAACTAGAGACAGGAGCTCACCCTGTCTTGCGGCACCCGGGTCTTGAACCGCTGAACTACTGACCTTCCACAGCCTGCAGTTCAGCGTCTTAACCACTTGAGCTTTGGAGGGTGGACTTTTGACATTGTACCCCACTAGGGTTGCCAGACCCCCCCAGCTGCTATTCTGGGGGGGGGACTTACCAGGAGAAAGGAGAAGGCCTCGGCCTTGTGGCCGGTATCGCACAGGAGGTGTAGCCATCACGCCATTGACATCTGTGTGACATTCTGGTACTTGGGCAAAACCTGCTAGCAATCCAAAACAGTCCAGTGGCACATTTAAGACCAAGCTTTATTCAGATACAAGCTCTCCCTCCTCTGCGAAGAGGAGGAACTGGGGAAAAATCAGTCCCTTGTCTACAAGCTTTTCTTAAAGACACTCGATGAGCTTACCTGGTATCGTTAACTGTAGAAAGGGAATTTTGCAACACTACCCCACCATTTTCTTATTTATTTCAATTGTAGACTATAATGCTAGGAAAAGCTGGAGGCAGCAGGAAAGATCAAATATGGATATGGATTGACTCAGGGGTCATTTCCTGCGGGAGCACACAGGAGCGGAGCTCCGGCAGTAAGGAGGAACCCCCCTCCGGCATTGATGCTGTGCAACGCCAGGTCGATCAACAACAAGGTTGAAGTCCTTCGGGACTTCATTCCAGTGGCACCTTTAAGACCAAGTTTTATTCAGGCACAAGCTCTCCCTCCTCTGCGAGGACACAGATCTGCACCCCCCCCCCCCCAATAGCTAGCAATCCAAAACAGTCCAGTGGAGCCTGAGTGGTGGGTGTTACCTTCTGACACACTGCCGGCGATGTCAGGGGGTGTGGCACATGCAAATGAGTTATGCTAATGAGGTATGCTAATGAGCTCCTGCACCTCTTTTTCTACGAAATGACCCCTGGTCACCCTTATGTTGGTGGTGCGATGACATCGCTTACTGTGCAATGCCGGCAACTAGCACTAGGCCTTTCTCTTTCTCCTCCTAAGTCCCCCCATCCCCTGCGAATTGCCAGGAGGGAGTTAGCAGCCCTATACCCCACTGAGGACCCTGTCCTCCTCAGGCTCCACCCCCAAATCTCTAGGAGTTTCCCAACCTGGATCTGGCAACCCAACCCCCTACCCTCTGCTGGTGGCCGGAGGGGACCTAGCAACCCTCTCTTGCGGTCCAGACTAGACCACAGATCCAAATGGTTTGTTTTATGATGGGACCTTCATCCTTCCTTCGTACGCTCGGTATGGCTCACAGATACGAATGACAGATGCGATAAATAGCAATCAAAACCATTTAAATAGCACAGTGAAGGAATCATAACACTGTGACATTAATAATAATGTATTGCAGCAGTGAATAACATTCAGAATTCAGCTTCCCCTCCCCCTCCTCTTCCTCCCTCTCGCCATGCTCTACCCCCAAAAGCACTTGGCAGGTCTGGCAAACTGTACCAGCGTAGCGAGGTGTCGAGTTGCCAGCTTCCAGGTGGGGCCTGGAGATCTCCCGCTTTTACAACTGATCTCCCGCTGACAGAGATCAGCTCCCCTGGAGAAAACGGCAGCTTTGGAGGGTAGGTGCTATGGCATGGTACCATGCTGAGGTCCCTCCTCTCCCCAAACCCCGCCCTCTCCTGGATCTACCCCCAAACACTCCAGGTAGTTTTCAACCCAGACAACTGTCAAGGCCAGTTTTCAGTGGTGAAAAGGTTCTGACCTTTGGCTTGATCCTCACTGCAGTATACATCCTGGTGACTGGATTGTACTTCCTGTCCCTGACTTTTTCCATCTGCTTCACCCCAACATCAGTGAGGTTGTAACTATGACTGACCGCTTCATTTCACTTGCTTGCTCTTTGAACTATCCCATGCTCAGTACATACCAGGTTTGGAAAGGCTGAAGTCAGGGACAGGAATTAGATAAGCATAGGGAGCAGAGGTCCATCAGTGGCTATTAGCCACAAGGTATAGATAGGGACTCTGGGGCAAGTGATGCTCTGTCATCTTGGTGCTTGGGGGGGGGTCAACAGTGGGAGGGCATCTAATGTTCTTGCCCCACTGCTGGACCTCCTGATGGCACTGGTATTTCTGGCCACTGTGATACAGAGTGTTGGACTGGATGGGCCTTTGGCCTGCTCCAACATTGGCATCTCTTATGTTCTTATGAAGTACAATCCAGTGGCTTACTCTACCACCTGTGGAAACCTTGAACTTTTCCTGCAGATACCAGAGAAATCCTTGAAGTTGCCAACTCAGTCCTTTCTCGGTTTTGATGTTTGTCCTGAAAAAAATGTCTTAAAACAAACATGCCACGCATGCTACACTGGAGAGAGACAAATCTTGCC
This sequence comes from Gekko japonicus, assembly GCF_001447785.1. Lineage (NCBI taxonomy): Eukaryota > Metazoa > Chordata > Lepidosauria > Squamata > Gekkonidae > Gekko > Gekko japonicus. The sequence goes on along the minus strand of NW_015169235.1, from coordinate 266,715 downwards.
TTTACCCGCCGGGACCTAATGCGACTTACAACTGCTGAGTGAATAATTAGTTGTAATTAGCACTAGAAATTGATGCCTTTGGAGATAGTCTGCCAACTTTTTAAGCACTTTAATACTAATGGCTTTTTTTCCCTAGGAATAAATCTTTACAGGAGGAAGCAAGTGCAAATTGATTTTTAAAGAGCCTGTCCAATGTAGAATTTATCTTTCAAAAACGTTAGGTTTTAAAAAACAATTACCTTTTTACCTTTACCGTGTTTTAATGCTTTTTCGATAGGCTCGTTTTTCTTCAAATATATTTTTCTGTCACCGCGGGTCCATTTCTTTTGGAACATGTGGCTGTAACGGAAGCACATACATCGGCACGAGGTGTTGGCATAAAATATGACACGTAATAAAGTCGTTCTGCGCTCCCTAAGTCAATCTTTGCTTGTGTGAAAATATCCCATGTTGGTGATAATGAGATCTTATTTCCAAGCCAATAGATACCAGCACATTTTTTTTTTTAAAGCACGGCCACAATGCACCAGGACGTTCTCTTGCTCCGTTCTAATGAATGGGACCTGCATACAATATGGAGATTAAGCCTATATACTTGAGTCTTCAAGTACCCTATCAAGTGTGCAGAACACGAATACAGAATTTGATGTTTCTTTTTGAAATATAGAACTGGGGAAAAATCAGTCCCCTGCCTCCAAGCTTTTCTTAAAGACACTCGATGAGCTTACCCTGGTATCGTTAACTGTAGGAAAGGGAATTTTGCAACACTACCCACCATTTTCTTATTTATTTCAATTGTAGGCTATAAAGCTAGGAAAAGCTGGAGGCAGCAGGAAAGATCCAATCTGGATATGGATTGACTCAGGGGTCATTTCCTGCAGGAGCGCACAGGAGCGGAGCTCCGGCAGTAAGGAGCCCAGGGGGCGGGCACATGCAACAAGCCCCACCCCCTGCTCCCAGCAGCCCTCAGTTGGCCATGAGGAGCAAGAAGTATCCAGGTAAGTTGCAGAGCCCCCCTTCCCCAACCTGCCTTCAGGTACAAGCTCTCCCTCCTCTGTGAGGGCAGATCTGCACGCCCCCCCCAATAGCTAGCAATCCAAAACAGTCCAGTGGAGCCTGAGCAGTGGGTGTTGCCTTCTGACACACTTCCGGTGATGGCAGGGGGTGTGGCATATGCAAATAAGTTATGCTAACGAGTTATGCTAATGAGCTCCTGCACCTCTTTTTCTATGAAATGACCCCTGGATTGACTCAGTCGAGGAAGCCAAGGCCTTCAGTTTGGAAGACCTGAACGAGGCTGTTGATGAGAGGCCGTTAATTCTCAGGGTCGCCATTTTCTTATTTATGTTGATTGCATTCATTCTTAGGTGCGGTCATGTTTGTCGTTACAATGATTTTCATTATTGTCAGTTTCAGTGGAAAGGGGTCTGCTGTGGTGTGTTCACCGCCAATGGCAGCCGTTTGTTCCTTTAATTCATTTTGGCTGCCTCAATGAATGCAACGAGTGGGGCTTTTTTCGCGTTTGCTCACAAGCAGAGGTCATTTCGGGGGGGATCTCAGGGGATCGCAGTTCCCCCGGGTGAGGTACGGGGGGCGGGGCACATTCATTCAGCCAGGAGGAGGCAGGAGAAGAGGGAGGGTAAGTTGCTTCCTCCCTGCCTCTCCCCACCCCTGCCTGCCTGGGGCCAGGGAGGGCCTTCGCGGGGCTTCCTTGCACTCCCGCCGGCCTTGCAAGTCCACCGCCGGGCCCCTCATGGGGCTCGGCAGTGGAGCTGCAAGGCCGGTGTCGGTGGCCGGGACCGTTGGGGGCGGGGGGTGTGGCCTTATGACACACTTCCAGTGATGTCAGGGGATGTGGCATATGCTAATGAGTTATGCTAATGAGTTCCCCTAGCTGTTTTTCTACGAAACGACCCCTGCTCACAAGACCACAGCTTAGAGGGAGCATTGCTTATGAGCAGAAATTATACTTTGTGAGCTACTGATATTAAAGTTGTGAGCGACCAATTTGGCTACTGCGTCAATTAGTTTGCTCTGGAGCCACATCCTTCCTGAGCTAAGACAACTGTGGAGTCTTGTGAGCAAAGATTCTACTTTCTGAGCGACTGGCATTAAAGTTGTGAGCATGCGATTTGGCAACTGCATAAAAGAGCTTGCTCTGGAGCCATCCTTCCTGGGCTAAGACAAAAATGTGTCAGGCGGAGGCTAAAAAACTGTGAGCTAGCTCACACTAACTCAGCTTAGAGGGAACACTGCTGGAATCAGGACTTTTCTATAGCTTCCCAGGGTGCCTTTCTTCATCGTAGCAAATCTGCCTCCTCCATTGCAGAGGTCACCTTTCCGATAGCTTCATCTGGTTTCATTTAAAGCAGTCTTCCTTACAAAGAAAGGGCCTAGATCCACATAATGCGCATTTAGTTCCATGTGCCTAGAGAGACTTTGGTAAAGCTGGCAGGGTCATTTCATAGAAAAAGAGGCATAGGAGCTCATTAGCATAACTCATTAGCACAACTCATTTGCATATGCCACACCCCCTGACATCACCGGAAGTGTGTCAGAAGGCAACACCCACCGCTCAGGCTCCACTGGACTGTTTTGGACTGCTAGCTATTGGGGGGGGGGACGTGCAGATCTGTCCTCGCAGAGGAGGGAGAGCTTGTACCTGAATAAAACTTGGTCTTAAAGGTGCCACTGGACTGTTTTGGCCTGGGGGGTGGGCGAAGGGTGCTCTGCAACTTACCTGGCTGCCTCTTGCTCTTGCTGAGGGCTGCTGGGAGCAGGGGGTGGTGCTTCTTGTATGTGCCCACCCCCTGGGCTCTTTACTGCCGGAGCTCCACTCCTGTGCGCTCCTGCAGGAAATGACCCCTGAAAGCTGGAATTTGAAAACTGAGAGCACAGGCTTGGCTGCAGGGAGGAAGTTAGAGATGTCACCAGAGTTGCCGGCTGCAGGTTGGGAAATCCCTGAGGACGGTGGGCTTTGGGGAGGGGAGGGGACTTCAGCAGGTTACAATGCCACAGAGTCCACCTTCCAAAGTGGCCATTTCCCCCAGGGAAATGGATCTCTGTCGCCTGGAGATCCATTGTGATCCCAGGAGCTCTCCAGCTATCACCTGAGGGTTGGCAGCCCTAGCGATCACCCTGCGAGTTGCACCTGGAGATCACCCACTGTTACAATTGATCTCCGGACAACCAAGATCAGTTCCCCTGGGGAAAATGCCTGCTTTGGAAGGCGGACTCTACGGCATGATAGCCTGCCGAGGTCCCTCCCCTCCCGAGTCCCTAAACCCCGCCCTCCCCTGGCTCCTCCCCCCAAACTCTCTAGGCATTTCTCAACCCAGAGCTGAGTACAGTGTCGGCAGAAGCTCTTTGGCTTCTGCCTGTGCATCAACAGCTCTTGGGGTGGGTTGCAGAAAGAGGGAGGTGGCACCCTTACCAGGCAGCAGCGAAGGAGGTCCTGGGGCCCTGGCTGGACTGCAACGCCATGCGGGGGGTTGGACTAGATGACCTGCAAGGTCCCTTCCAACTCTAACATTCTATGATTCTATGAAATCCAATCTCCTCCTCCTCCTCCTCCTCCTTTCACTGGCTAGCAGTGTACCACCCATGCTCCCTGTTGCATGCACTGCCCAGAGCTACTGGAGAAAGGGCGACAGGAAGCCATGAGCATGAGGAGCAGGCGTGCTTCTGAGTAGACAAAGAGAAGGACACATAATCAGGGGCATGCGTTAGGTCAGAAGGAAGGAGGCCATGAGTGGCTGGTTGTGGGCAGAGGAGGGGAGGAAGAGCCAGGAAGAACCAGGGAACTCTCTGGCCAGCCCCCCACTCCAACCTGGAACTGGCCTTGCCCAGCTGTTTCTTCAGGAAGGGGCGGAGGTGGCGGGAGGACTCCGTACCATTCCCCTGCCAACTGCAGATGTGTAAGGTAGAATGCTCTTTAGAGTGTTTTGAAAGCAAATGGCTGCAATCTTCAGGTTTATGGATGTGTGTCTCGGAGTGTGAATGGAATATTTTAGCATGCTATTTATTCAGGAGGGATGGGGTGGGGGGAGAGGAAAACGCTGATGTTTAAACATAGCTCACTCAGGCAGGGGCTAGACAGGATAAGCACTTGAGATCTGTGAAAACCCAGGAATACATTTCAGGGAGTCTTCACTTCAACAGCTTTCACAAGTTCAGTTCCCGGAAGGTTCACTGTGAGTTAAACAGAAGAAGTGAGAGACACACAGTTTTCTTATCCCAGTTGCCCCGAGTTATTCCAGGAACCTGGGGATATTAACGTTTGATGCCTCCAATGTCATGATTCCATCAAGATCCAGTGTAATGGTTGGCTTGTCGAACTAGGACCGGGAAGACCCCAGTTCAAATCCTCACTGTGGAAAGCAGCTCACTGGGGGACCCTGGGCCGGTCATGTTCTCCCTGCCTGTGCCTGACCTACCTTGCATGCTTGTTGGGAACTAGGAAGAAGAAGAAGAAGAGATTGGATTTATACCCTGCCCTTCACTCGGAGTCTCAGAGCGGCTTACAAACTCCTTTCCCTTCCCCTCCCCACAACAGACACCCCATGAGGTAGGTGGGGCCCGAGAGAGCTCTTTCGAGAACTGTCCTTTCAAGGACAGCTCTTGTTAGAACTATGGCTTGCCCAAGGTCATCCAGCAGCTGCAAGTGGAGGGGTGGGGAATCGAACCCAGTTCTCCCAGATTAGGGTCATCAGCACACTTAACCACTACACCAAACTGGCTCTCGGTGTACCACTTACCACTTTGGCGCTCACTGGAAGAGAGGTGTCACCAGAATATTAGCTGAAATAAAACACAGAGGTGGTGATAGAAGTTCAGCATGCCCATGCAAAGATTGGTTTGGTTGGAGACAAAATTTGGTGGTAGAGATGTTCAGAATAGGGTGGCCAACGTCCAGGTGGGGACTGGAGGTCTCCCAGAATTACAGTGGATCTCCACACTACGTATGTATATATGTATGCAACGCTCTCTACATGGAGCTGCCTTGGCCCCAAATCCGGAAGCTGCAACTGGTGCAGAATGCTGCAGCCAGGCTGTTAATGGGTCTCTCTAGAAGGGACCACATTCAGCCTGTGCTGAAAGCGCTGCACTGGTTGCCAATAGCGTACTGGATTCGCTTCAAAGTGCTGGTTCTTACCTATAAAGCCCTATATGGCCAGGGTCCAGCCTACCTGGGAGACCGGCTTTCCCCGTATGTTCCCCCAAGAGCACTACGGTCAGGGGCTCAAAATTTGTTAGCCATCCTGGGCCCCAAAGATACCAAGCTGGCTGCTACTAGGACCAGGGCTTTTTCGGTGGCGGCTCCTACCTGGTGGAATGAGCTCCCGGGGGAGATCCGGGCCCTTCGGGATCTTATGCAGTTCCGCAGGGCCTGCAAGACGGAGCTCTTCCACCAGGCTTTTCCCCTTCCGCCAGGCCTTTGAGTAGGAGCCGCCGCCCCTACTATACCACCACCGCCTTGTTTTGGACGAAGCCCCGTGGAAACATCTTAATATTGAGCCGTAGGAAGTACCACTTGGAACTTCGGACCTACGATCTGCCATATCTGGAACTATGCAAGTTAGTGAGCACCATGTTTTTAATTTAGGATGTTTTAAAGATGTATTATATGTTTTTAAATCATTATGTATACTATGTTTTTATTATGGCAAGGTTTTGCCTTGCCTCTGTGAGCCGCCCTGAGCCTATCGGGGAGGGCGGGGTATAAATGCGAAAAATAAATAAATAAATAAATGTATGATGCATGTACTTATTTATTTAATTAAAACAGTTGTCCCACTTCTGCTGGGGAAAAAAATAGCTGGTTTGGAAGTAGGGCTGCATGCTATATATCACGCCAAGGCCCATCCCCTTCCTAAACCCCACTCCTCCACTCTCTACGCTCAAATCTCCTGGTATTTCCCAACCCAGAGTTAGCAACCGTAGTTCAGAACTCACCCCACCCTTTTGAAAAGTCCTGGGCTAAGTGGGTCCATGGCCTGGTTCAGGATAAGGCTGTAATCTAAGAGGGTCAAGTTAACAAATAAATTATTATAAAAATACAAATACTTATTATGGTGTACACATAAATAAGACATACATAAGGTTAAAAGAAATAGTCCGAATATCCGACTCTTAAAGCTTGGTACATTCAGAGCTGATAGTTTTTTGTTGTTGTTCAGTCGCAAAGTTGAGTCCGACTCTTTGCGACCCCGTGGACCAGATCTCGCCAGGCCTTCCTCTCTTCCGCCGTCCTCTGAAGTTGGCTCAACTTAATGTTCGTTGCATCGATGACACTGTCTGACTATCTCATCCTTTGCCGTCCCCTCCTTCTTTGACCTTCAATCTTTACCAGCATCAGGGTCTTCTCCAGTGAGGGCTCCCTTCTCATTTGATGGCCAAAGTATTTGAGCTTCAGTTTCACCATCTGGCCTTCCAGGGAGCAGTCAGGGTTGATTACTTTTAGGACTGACTGATTTGATCTTCTTGCAGTCCAAGGGACTCTCAAGAGTCTTCTCCAGCACCATAGTTCAAAAGAATCTATTATTCGGCGCTCGACCTTCCTTATAGTCCAACTCTCGCAGCCATGCATGACTATTGGGAATACCATTGCTTTGACCATGCGGACTTCTGTTGGCAGGGTGATGCTTATTCATGTACAATTGATGGGTAAAACTTTTGACCAATAGACCATACGCGTTTCGGGGCCTTCCTCAGTGGTCAATATTCCTATAGATAAGGCACCTTCCTGTGTTCTTCTTCACACAGTTGTCCAATATGTTGATGGATGTGCACATGTTTATAGTGGCTAGAAGCATAATCCGAGTTGCTCTTTCTCCTTTCCAAGAAGATTTATTTATATATTTATTTGGACTTACATCCCTCCCTCCCCACAAGCAGGTTCAGAACGGGTTCCAACAATATAAACACATTGTCAAAGCAACAACAACAACAACAACCACCAAGGACAATAATAGTAACACTTTATGCCATCAATTGGTTGTGGTACTGTTTTAAATGTTTTAATTGTACTGTAATTTATGCATTGTTTTAATTGCCTTATTGTAATTTAAGCCTTGTTTTATGTCAGCCGTCCTAAGCCGGCCTCGGCTGGGAGGGCGCCGTAAAAATGTGATTAAATAAAAAAACCCCAAAAAATAAAAATATAACACAGTTAAAACCACTTAAAACAGCAGTATAAAATAGCACAAAAATACCATGTAAATTCTGATCAGATGTCTTCGCGATTAAGATGGAATTAAGAATCCAGGCCACTCACGGGGGCCAGCCAGCGGGAGGGGACGTCCGCTGCTTCAACCAAAAGCTCGGTGGAAGAGCTCTATCTTACAGACCCTGCAGAACTGTAAAGGTAAAGGTTCCCTTGCTCGAAAGCCAGTCGAATACGACTCAAGGGTTGCAGTGCTCATCTTCATTTCCAAGCCAAAGAGCCAGCGCTGTCCGAAGATGTTTCCGTGGTCATGTGGCCAGCATGACTAAACACCAAGGTGCACGGAACGCCGTTACCTTCCCACCGAAGTGATACCTATTTATCTACTTGCGATTTCTTGCTTTCGAACTGCTAGGTTGGCAGGAGCTGGAACTAGAGACGGGAGCTCACTCCGTCATGCGGCACACTCAGGTCTCGAACTGCTGAACTACCGACCTTCCACAGCCTGCAGTTCAGCGTCTTAACCACTTGAGCCACCGCAGCTGTAATTACAGCCAAATAGCCCAAGATTCAGTTGCGGTGTTGGGCCAATTTGACAGCCGTTTCCATCAGAACCTTCAGCTGACGCCAGAATTGCTAACAGGGACTGAATTCAGGCTTCTGATGCATCTTTGGGAATGAATTGATTTCATTCTCTTTCAAATAACACCCCCTCCCAATGTCCCTTTCTTCCTCTTGCGTCTCAATGACAAGTTGCATTTCCGATCTTCTGTTTTGCATCAAACTAAGCAGCTGTTTGTCGATTACACTTTTTAATACCGCACTTGCAGGCGTTTCTTAAATAACGACAATGGAGTCTTCCTAATTAGCTGGAGTAATTAGACCGTCATTAATACCACATTGCCGTTTTCCTCCTTTTTGCTTGTTTGAAAAGTTGATGCTCGCTTGCAAGAATTTGAAATGGTAGCCGAGCAGCTGCTCAAAAAAAAAAAGAAGAAGAAGTTTGTTTTCAAGGGTTTTCGTGGGCCAAGACAGTTGATCTTGCTGAATTGTCAGCTCCAGGGTCTCCAAGATGAAATTGTAATGGCTGGTAGGGGGGAGTGACAAACAGCATGGTCCTGGAGGACAAAAAGGTCAACCAAGGCCATGTTCTTCTGCTGTCAACAGAACATGGAATGGGAAGAAGAAGAAGAAGAAGAAGAAGAAGAAGAAGAAGAAGAAGAAGAAGAAGAAGAAGAAGAAGAAGAAATTGGATTTATACCCCGCCCTTCACTACCTGAAGGAATCTCCGAGCTGAGAGAGCTCTTTCAAGAACTGCTTTTGAGAGAACAGCTCTGAGAGAACTTGTAACTGACCCAAGATCACACCAGCCAGCTGCATGTGGAGGAGTGGGGAATCAAGCCCGGTTCTCCCAGATTAGAGTCCGCGCTCCTAACACGATACTAAACTGGCTCAGGGTGTTACATGTTCACTTAGATATCCTTCCCTTGTTGGGGGAAACGGTTGGTGGGCAGGGTTATCCAACTTCATCCAAGAAACTCAAGGCCCTATGGGACTCCACCCTGGGGGTGGGTTGGGTTTTCTAAAGGTTTTGGATTATGTGGTGTTTTCTGTTGTGTTCAAGTTGCCAGGGGGGCCAGTGGCAGGAGATGCCATATCCAGGTTAGGAAACTTCTGGTGACTTGGGTGGGGTGGAGCCTGGGGAGGACAGGGACCTCAGTGGGGTACAAGGCCATAGAGTCCACCCTCCCAAGCAACCATTTCCTCCAGGGGAACTGATCTCTGTAGTCTGGAGATAAGCTGTAATTCCAGGGGGTCCCCAGGCCCCACTTGGAGGCTGGCATCCCTGTGTGGTGCACGCCCCCTTTTGCCCGACATGGCTTTGTGGGCGTCCACAGCCTTCCCCATGCATTTGTGGGATTTAATATTTGGTGCATGCAAGTTGTTTATCAGACAGACAAATTAAACTCTATCAGGCGCTGAAATGCCAAGACCTTTTGTGTTCTCCCGATGTACGTATAGAGGATAAAATTGTGGCGTCAGCTGGCAGTTCAAGGAGTCTCATGGAATATATAGCTTTGATTAATACTCTGAATCCCGTCTCACTTTAAATATATTGAAAACATTTAATAATAACCTTTTTCCCCAGGGGGTTAAGTGACTAACATTTGATTCCTCCCAGTGTCTGGAGGTTAGTTAGCCTCCTAGCTCTCTGAAGGTTACGGGTTCCACCCAGTGGGATCCATCCGGCCTCTCTCACACAGTCGTGTTTATTTCAGCTGATGAAGTGCACTGAGATATATTTACAGGTTATTGCTTCGGTAAAACAGGTTATTATTCACATGGTCAGGCAGAAATGTGGGGAACAGGAGTAGTGCTTTCAGTGCAATGATCTATTTTTGTACAGGGGAAAATGGGGGCATCAAACAGGCATTTGATCTGATGCTATGTGACGTTTTGGGAGGAAGTGAATGGCAGGACCCGTGAACGGGGTCAAACTGGTTTCAGTGCTGCTTCGCTGGTTTGGTCCTCTAGCTCATGAGACTGATACGGTTCTGATTTAAGTTCTGGGTGCTGATATGACAAAGTCCACTCAGATCCTTGTATCCTTCTCTCTCTCTCTCTCTCTCTCTCTCTCTCTCT
>NW_015169235.1:227811-256223 GCF_001447785.1 Gekko japonicus | reverse complement strand
TGTGTCTGTCTATCTATCTATCTATCTATCTATCTATCTATCTATCTATCTATCTATCTATCATCTATCATTATCATCATCATCATCATCATCATCATCATCATCATCTTTGTCTGTCTGTCCATCTGTCTGTCTATCATCTCATTCATCATCAACATCATCCTGTCTATCTGTCTGTCTGTCTGTCTGTCTGTCTGTCTGTCTGTCTGTCTGTCTGTCTGTCTGTCTGTCTGTCTGTCTGTCTGTCTGTCTGTCTGTCTGTCTGTCTGTCTGTCTGTCTGTCTGTCTGTCTGTCTGTCTGTCTGTCTGTCTGTCTGTCTGTCTGTCTGTCTGTCTGTCTGTCTGTCTGTCTGTCTGTCTGTCTGTCTGTCTGTCTGCCTGCCTGCCTGCCTGCCTGCCTGCCTGCCTGCCTGCCTGCCTATCTATCTATCTATCTATCTATCTATCTATCTATCTATCTATCTATCTATCTATCTATCTATCTATTAGGGCACCACAGAGGGTGGGTTTTTTTTGTTGCTTGTATTGCTTACTGTTGTTTAGTGTTAAATAAATATATATAGATTAAAAAGTTTATATTTAATATAGTTATGGGGGTCTGGCCTGGGGGAGGGCCTGGAAGAGTACTGAATTTTTAATCTCTTATTTAATCTCCAGCACTTATTTGGTCTTAATGTCTTGTCAGTTAAGCAATGGAAAAGCTGAGGGGCACCATTGTCAGGCTGTGCTTAGGGCACCAGTTGGCCTTCATCCGGCCCTGGACTATGCCCACCATGCTGTGTCAGAACTCCAGAGGTGCTTGCGAGCTCAAAAAGTTTGGAAGCCTCTATGCCAGTGATGGCGAACCTTTTAGAGACCGAGTGCCCAAACTGCGACCCAAAACCCACTTATTTATCGCTAAGTGCCAACACGGCAATTTAACCTGAATCCTGAGGTTTTACTTTAGAAAAAACAACTCATACATTAACCTAAGATGATCCAAACAAAGTAAGGAAAGCAATCCCAAATGCTTTCATTTACTTAAAATGATTTGGCAGAGAATTCAACACTTTAATGATAGTTTGGGCCTGGCTGGGGCGATGGCACGCGTGCCCACAGAGTGGGCTCTGAGTGCCGCCTCTGGCACCCATGCCATAGGTTCGCCACCACTGCTCTATGCTAACCAAACCGCTTTAGGGACTCTGAAAACCTTATGCCCCAGAAACCTTGTTGGTCTCTAAGGCGCCACTGGATTCGAATTTCGCTGTGACGTCTTGTTTGTAACTTCTTGTTGGAGTCTAATTCTGGTTTAACTGGGAGAATTCACGAAATGAATTCTGGAAGTGGGGCCTAGGCTAGGGATGCCAACCTCCAGATGGTGGCTGGAGGTCTCCTGGGATTATGACTGATCTCCAGGCGACAGAGATCAGTTCCCCCAGAGAAAATGGCTCTTTGGGAAGGTGGACTGTGGCATTGTAGTCTATTTAAGTCTCTCCCCTGTCCAAACCCCACCCTCCTCAGGCTCGACGCCCCAAAACTTCCAGGTATTTCCCAACCCGGAGCTGGCAACCCTAGGTCTGGGCACAGCATCGGGATCTCCAAATCCTTTATTTTGGTTGTGCCATCCTGATTAGGGAATGCATTCCCCTTATCCAGGGCTCTTTTTGTAGAAAAAGCCCAGCAGGAACTCATTAGCATAATAGGCCACACCCAGCAGCAGAAACTAATTAGCATATTAGGCCACACCCATGACAGCACAGCTCATTAGCACATTAGGCCGCACCCACATGTTACCAGAAGTGTGGTTATCCAGCCACACCCACCTTTCTGTTTACCTTGTTTATTGTCCAAACCCAGGGCTTTTTTTGGAGCAGGAACTCCTTTGCATGTTAGGCCACACACCCCTAATGTAGCCAATCCTAATGAGTTCCTGCTGTTGGGTGTGGCCTATTATGCTAATGAGTTCCTACTGGGCGTGGCCAACTTGGGAGCCAGCCGGAACTCCGTTCCTGTGCGTTCCGGCCCAAAAATAGCCCTGCTGGCCTTCTCTATGGCTGGTACCAAGGCTCACTAACCATTCAGTGCCAAGGAAAGGCTCGTCTATTACCCAGGTATCTTCTTCAGTTTATACCTTTAAAATATGTGTTCTTGGTAGTTTGTAGATTTTATTACTGGTTGGTTTTTAATGCCACGCTGCTTTACTGTTGCCTTAATTGGTTCACTGCCGTTAAATGTTGGATACGATTTCAGTGAAGCTGCTGGGTTTTCTTTTAACAGTTCTATTGAGATTTTAATTGAGTTTTAGCTGTTGATTACTGACAATTTTTATAGCTCTGGCATGATCTTTGCCCTTTTTTCTGTTTTTTCCCTTTTTTTGGCCCCCCCCCCCCCCGGTTTTTATTGTGTCTGAAGTCTGGCGGTTTGTAGGCTGCCTTCAGAGCTTGTGTCGGTTCAGGGGTGTGGGATATTATTTTAAGGAAATAATTTCTCTCTTACCCCTTCTGGCAACCAGTAAACTACTGCCCCAAAGCTGTCACTGCAGGCATACCTGTGAATGCATCGAATCTTTGTGTGCGGTGTTTCACTGATGCACACGTTTGCCCTTGGCCTTTGATAAACTACCACACAAAAAAGAATTTGGGTATAACTATGTATACAAGCAGGAGCTGCGGTGGCTCAAGTGGTTAAGACGTTGAACTGCAGGCTGTGGAAGGTCAGTAGTTCAGCAGTTCGAGACCCAAGTGTGCCGTGTGACGGAGTGAGCTCCCGTCTCTAGTTCCAGCAGTTCGAAAACAAGAAATTGCAAGTAGATAAATAGGTACCGCTTCGGTGGGAAGGTCACGGCGTTCCATGCACCTTGGTGTTTAGTCATGCCGGCCACATGACCACGGAAACGTCTTTGGACAGTGCTGGCTCTTCAGCTTTGAAACAGAGATGAGCACCACAATCCTAGAGTCGGACTTGACTGGCTTTCGAGCAAGGGAACCTTTACCTTTACCTTATGTATACAAGCACATCAAAGGTCCTGGTCACACGGGCCAGATAACGCGCGGAGGAGGTGTGGCTGTTTGCCCTGGAGCAAAATAAAGCGCGGTAGCCCGATCACACGGTCCCCCAAGTCTTCGCGCTTAGGCTGTTAGCTGGCGATCACACGGCGATGCTGGAGCATGGCAAAGAAGCAGAGCGGCAAGTGTTTTGCGTTTGTGTGCATGCGCATGTCCGCAGAATAGCACTGCTTTCAGTTACGAGTTTGTGCGCATGCGCTTACAGAAAACATCTGGTTTGCGATGGGATGTGGACGGGCACCGGATGCCACGGGATATTAGCGCTCCCGCGATCACACACCCGCCCCTGTCCCGCGTTTTCCGGATACTAGTGCACTTTCCTGGGTACTTTTTTACTGCACATCTTCCGCGGGACGCCGCGGGTTGGCCACGGGTGCGGTATTCTTCCCAGATACTGCAGTGTGATCGCACCCTGAATATCCACCTGACATTCGTGCCTTTAGCGCGGCAAATCCTCCGTGTGACCGGGGGCAAAATTGTTCATTTGTGGTGTTTTATCTTCGTGGGCATGCATAACCTTTTCCTGTCCGACCTTCAAAGAGTTCAGCTTGGCATACACTATTCTCCTTTCCCCATTTTATGCCCCAAACAAACTTGCGAGATAGATAGGGTTGCCAACTCCTGCTGGGGGAATTCCTGGGTGGAGCCGGGGGAGAATCGAGTTTGGGGAGGGGAGGAGGGAGCGAGCAAGGATGGGATGCTATGGAGCCCCTCCTCTAAAGCAGCCATTTTCTCCATGGGAACTGATCTCTATGATCTAGGGATCAGTTGCAATTCCAGTAGATCTCCAGGCCCCACCTGGAGGTTGGAAACACTAAAGACAGACCTTACTGAGAGCCCAAGCATGCTTTCACAGTGAGCTTCATGTCAGAGTGAGGATCTGAATCCCTGTTTGCCAACAAAAGTCCGCATGGTCAAAACAATGGTATTCCCAGTAGTAACGTATGGCTGCGAGTGTTGGACCATAAGGAAGGCCGAGCGCCAAAGAACAGATGCTTTTGAATTATGATGCTGGAGAAAGCTCTTGAGAGTCCCTTGGACTGCAAGGAGATCAAATCAGTCAATCCTAAAAGAAATCAACCCTGACTGTTCCCTGGAAGGCCAGATAATGAAACTGAACCTTAGATACTTTGGCCACCAAATGAGAAGAGAGCCCTCACTGGAGAAGACCCTGATGCTGGGAAAGACTGAAGGTCAAAGAAGAAGGGGACGACAAAGGATGAGATGGTTAGACAGTGTTATCGATGTAACGAACATGAAATTAAGCAGACTCCGGAAGATGACAGAGGACAGAAGGGCCTGGCATGATGTGGTCCATGGGTTCACAAAGAGTCGGACTCAACTGTGCGACTGAACAACAAAAATTCACCAGCCTTGTTCCTACATTGTACTTCTACACCAATGGTTTTCAGCTTACGGACCCTCACGTGGGCCATGAAACCCCATGTAGAGCCCCGCAAGAGCTGCTGGGGTCTTTTTTTTTTTGTCGAATGCCTTTTGGGAGAACCTGCTGCCAAGGCCAACCTAGAGCCGAAATGTGCCTTGGCTCCTCCTTAGTTTTGTTCACATGCCGGGAGGAACAGGAGAATGGTTAGATGAGGTCACACAGAAAACACTGCCACAGGAAGTGGTGGTGGCTACAAGCATGGACGGCTTCAAAAGGGAATTAGATAGGCATATGGAGCAGAGGTCCATCGGTGGCGATTAGCCACAAGGTATAGATAGGGGCTCTGGGGCAAGTGATGCTCTGTCTTCTTGGTGCTTGGGAGGGGGGTCAACAGTGGGGGGGCTTCTAATGTCCTGGCCCCACTGGTGGACCTCCTGATGGCACTGGTATTTCTGGGCACTGTGTGACACAGAGTGTTGGACTGGATGGGCCTTTGGCCTGATCCAACATTGGCGTCTCTTATGTTCTTATGTTCGCAGCAGTGGATGGGAGAAGATTTCTTCATGGCTCTGACCTGTGGCTTGTCCCTCACTACAGTACACCTGCTGATGCTCGGCTTGTTTCTCTTCCTGGCTTTCACACACATGAAGCTACCTTACACGGAATCAGGTCACAGGTCCGTCAAGGTCAGGGTTGTCTACTCAGGCTGGCAGCAGCATCCAGTGTCTCAAGCAGAGGTCTTTCACATCACCTTCCACCTGATCCTTTTACCTGGAGGTGCTGGGTATGAAACCTGGGACCATCTACATGCTAAGCAGAAGCTCTACTAGTGAGCCACGACTTCTTAACCAGGATGGACGCAGGAAACTGCCTTATAATGAATCAGGCCCTTGGTCCTTCAGGGTCAGTATTGTCTACTCAGACTGGCAGCAGCTCTCCAAGGTCTCAGGCTGAGGTCTTTCCCATCACCTCCTGCCTGGTCCTTTCAACTGGAGATGTAAGGGATTGAACCTGGGGCCTTCTGCATACCAAGCAGGTGGTCTGCCACTGAGCTATAGCCCCTCTCTTGGTCTGCTGCCCATAATCCTGGCCTTGACACCAGTGCGGTCATAATTTTGACTCCTCTTTGTGCCACGTGACTTTACATCACCATACCTTCCTCTTACACTCTTGATAGCCACTCTAAAAGACAAGATTTGTGGCAGGATAGGAACTTTTGTGAGTCACCGCTCGCTGGTTCAGAAGCACTCACTTCTTCAGTCACCTCCAATGCTCCCTCTAAGCTGTGGAGTCTTGTGAGCAAAATTCTACTTTGTGAGCTCCTGGCATTAAAGTTGTGAGCGAGCCATTTGGCCACTGCATAAATTAGTTTGCTCTGGAGCCATCCTTCCTGAGCCGAGACAAAAATGTGTGAGCCGGAGGCTAAAAAACTTTGAGCTAGCTCGCACGAACTCAGCTTAGAGGGAACACAGCTCTCACTTCTTCAGTGACTCACGAATAGCAGCTTCTACCCTGCCAAATTTCATTAGTCTTGAAGGTGTTACTGGACACTTGCTCTTTTCTGCTGCTAAAGGTAAAGGTAAAGGTTTCCCTTGCTCGAAAGCCAGTTGAATCGGACTCTAGGGTTGCGGTGCTCACCTCCATTTCAAAGCCGAAGAGCCAGCGCTGTCCGAAGACGTTTCCGTGGTCATGTGGCCGGCATGACTAAACACCAAGGCGCACGGAACGCTGTGACCTTCCTACCGAAGTGGTACCTATTTATCTACTTACAATTTCTTGCTTTCGAACTGCTAGGTTGGCAGGAGCTGGAACTAGAGATGGGAGCTCACTCCATCATGCGGCACCTGGGTCTCGAACTGCTTAACTATCTTAACCACTTGAGCCACCGCAGCTCCAGACAGACTAACACGGCCACCCACCTTGATCTATCTCCATGGTCGGCACCACGTTTAGCCATACCGAATGGAAATCCAACAACCTTGTGATACAAGGACAGATGGACTCACAAGAAGTGAGCAGGGACCCACGAAAGCTCGTACACTGCCACAAATTTTGTTAGTCTTGAAGGTGCTACTGAACTCTTGCTGTTTTTGACCCATCTTGATCGATAGCCAGCCTGGAAGCATCTCTTGCTGTCAGGGCTCTTTTTGTAGAAAAAGCCCAGCAGGAACTCATTAGCATAATAGGCCACACCCAACAGCAGAAACTCATTAGCATAGTAGGCCACACCCTGACAGCACAGCACATTAGCATATTAGGCCACACCCCCACGTCGCCAGAAGTGTGGTCATCCAGCCACACCCACCTTTTGCTTCTTATTCTGTTGACCTTGTTTGTTGTCAAAACCCAGGGCCTTTTTTTGTAGCAGGAACCCTTTGCATGTTAGGCCACACCCCCCGAATGTAGCCAATCCTAATGAGTTTCTGCTGTTGGGTGTGGCCTATTATGCTAATGAGTTCCTGCTGGGCATGGCCAACTCAGGAGCCAGCCGGAACTCCGTTCCTGTGCGTTCCTGGCCAAAAATAGCCCTGCTTGCTGTACTTCTTACTGTCTCCACCAATGTTCCCACTAAGATGTGGAGTCCTGCGAACAAAAATTCTACTTTGTGAGCTACCAGCCTTAAAGTTGTGAGCAAGCCATTTGGCTGCGGCATAAATTAGTTTGCTCTGGAGCCCTCCTTCCTGAGCTAAAACGAAAATGTGTGAGCCGGAGGCTAAGAAACTGTGAGCTGGCTCGCGCTAACTCAGCTTAGAGGGGACACTGGTCTCCACCCTTCTTCGGTTCTGTTTGCATTTGAACTACAGTGGGACCTGTTTATCCCAGTCTTCGAAATGAAAGCAGAGCATTGCAGCAGTTTTTAATGGACAAAGCTGGACGCACGGGCAAACATTTCATTTTCACAGAACTATTTTATCCGGACTTTGAACGTATTTTCCTGCATAGCCTTTCATGGACAAAGGAGGATATTTTCTGTCAGTAAGAGAGCGTAACCAAACAGCCGTAATTATCTATACCGAACCACAAGCACCAACGCAGGAGGTGTTTAGATATGCACGGCCAGAATAAAAATGATGTGGAGAAGCAAATAATTTTTTTTAAAAGCGTTTCAAGCAGATTTTTTGAGGCAATCATTTTGTTTCAAATGTCAGCTCAGAGTGACGTGAAAAATTATAGCACCGCTGGAGCCGAGCCCTGTTAGGGACCTGAACGGCATCCTAGCATTTTGGAGCGGCTTTTCCAGTGGAGGGGCACGTGGATGTGTGTGTGTGTCCTTTTTTTAAAAAAAATACCCAAACCAAAATGTTTTCGTGAGCGATAAATATTTAGACTTAAATCCCTGTTGGAAACCTCGAACTAAAAACTCTCCTGCGGCAGCCTGTAAGGGACTGTCAAGGCTAACTCGACAGCGTTGGGAAAAGGATTTCTCCAAGAAACAAATGGCTTGCTATCGCACTCATGCGAGTGACAATAGGCACAGTCAGGGTTCCCAACTCTGCTTTGGGAAATTCCTGGAGATCTGTGGGCGATGCCTGAGGAGGGTGGAATTTGGGGAGGGGAGGGACCGCACTGGGGTGTAATGCCATGGAGTTCACCCTCCCAAGCTGCCATTCCCTCCGGGGGAACAGATCTGTCATCTGGAGAGGAGTTGCAATTCCAGGAGATCTCCAGGGCCCACCTAGAGGTCATACAAAAACTGAGAGTCACAGTGTTAGGAAGATATGCAAAAGTATATAGCACTGTGTATAACAGATATATGTTCAAGTTAAATCAATTTTGTGCTCTTCCTGACGGAGCTCTTCTACCAGGCTTTCATCTACGGAGCCGCCACCACTATAGATCCCTGGCCAGGGGCGGATTAACCATGAAGCAGACTAAGCAGGTGCTTAGGGCACCAGGGCAAAGGGGGCACCGCAATGTTGGGAAAAGGGCGAAAAGCTTAGTTTGTACAGTATATTGTGTTATCCTATGAATAAATTTTTGTATTGCTGCAACCTGCGTTGTATATCTGGTCAGACTGTGATGTATATGACGGACATAAGGCACAATAGTTTCTCTTTGTGAGCACAAATATTTGATACCAATATTTATATAACTGTATAGAATTAAAAAATAAAATAAAATAACTGTCCCTGTGTCTTCGATACCGAGCCTTAGTTTTTGACACCCAGCCTGAGCCGTAGGAAGATCTTGAGCAGAACGACATCTAAACTTTGGAAGTAAACTCTGAAAGTACGCCATCTTGAATAATCAACTAACATCTTCAGCGCTTTACGAAATCGTATCAACTATAATGGAATTGTTTCAGATAATTTTATGTTGTTTTAATTGTATTTATGTACTGATTGTGAGCCACCCTGAGCCTGCATTGCGCGGAGGGCGGGATACAAATGCAACTAATAAATAATAAATGAATAAATATATATTTTTAATTTTTCTATGCTGTTATGTAAATATTGCTATCAAACATGGTCAAAAATAGGCTTCGCCCAAACAGAACATCCAAGTGCAGGCTTACATCCTGTACAAATATTCAGACAGCACCTTGTCAGTATCCCAATCACTAGTCCCACGGGACTCCAGTCACTGACCTGTTTCGAATACAATCTTTTTTCAAGGACTGTGATGTATATGACGGACATAAGGTGCAATAGTTTCTCTTTGTGAGCACAAATATTTGATACCAATATTTATATAGCTGTATAGAATTTTAAAAATAAAATAAAATAAAAAAGCAGAAAATTGATTTACCTTGAACATATATCTGTTATATACTTTTGCATACCCGCCTGGAGGTCAGCAAACTTGGTTCCAGTGACAAAATGGCCCTGGAGAAGACTCTTGAGAGTCCCTTGGACTGCAAGAAGATCAAATCAGTCAATCCTAAAAGAAATCAACCCTGACTGTTCCCTGGAAGGCCAGATAATGGAACTGAAGCTCAAAGACTTTGGCCACCCAATGAGAAGGGAGCCCTCACTGGAGAAGACCCTGATGCTGGGAAAGATTGAAGGTCAAAGAAGACGGGGACGGCAAAGGATGAGATGGTTAGACAGTGTCATAGATGCAACGAACATGAAATTGAGCAAACTTCAGAGGACGGCAAAAGACAGGGCCTGGTGTGATCTGGTCCATGGGGTTGCGAAGAGTTGTACTCAACTGTGCGACTGAACAACAACAAAAAAACTCCACAACTCCTTTGCCTTCCCCTCCCCACAACAGACACCCTGTGAAGTAGGTGCGGCTGAGAAAGCTCTTTTCCAGAACTGTCCTTGAGAGAAAGAAAAACAACCTGCCTCCCTTGGGCCATTTCACAGAGCAGCATTTTTCGGGGCATTCCACCTGTCCAGCTTCTCTCCACCTTCCTCTCTGGGCTATGTCCAGAGTCTCCCCCCCCCCAGCTCCCCATTTCTGTCTCTTTTCCCCTGCATCAGGCTTTGCCCAATGCTGGCTGATGAGTTATGCCTTAATTCCAGTCATGCAATTGCCAGGGTGAGTTGGCGCATGGCTTTCATGGCCACTTTCTCCCCCCTCCATTCACACACTTGTTTTTATTTTATGGTTCAATATACAAGTGAAAGGGGGAAAAAATACTAATTTGGGCCACTCCAGTCTTCTGAAGCAAAACACGGCTGAGCATTCTTAGAGACGCTGACCGCTGCCCAGTCTAACTGCAGCTGCAAATTGCATAGGATTTTATTAACAAAAATGAAAACCTTCCCTTTTGTCTCCGGGTTTTTACTTACAAACAATGTGCTGACTCCTGCAGAAGGAAAGTGAGTTTACTTTGCTGGGGTTGGGGAAGGGGGGGCAAGACACAGTCCTTGAGTGGAATCGTCCAGGGAGTCGAATCAACACTCCAGTACACCCGGGGCATTATTAACACTGTTCAATTAAGCATCATTTAAGGATGCAAAACTGCCGAGTTTTGCATTTATGAAAATGAGCTTAACGAGCTTGAATGGATGCATTAATTCCTTAATAGAGTGCCGGGCTCCACAATGACCTCTCGTTTTTAGTACTGGCTGAATTTCTCGAAATGGGCAGTAGCTACAGAGGAGTCAAGAGAAAGGTTCGTTTCAGTATTTCAAGTGGCCACCCACTGTGGAAACCTTTAAACCTTCACAGTAGCTTTTTCACATCGATGCCGGTAAACCTTCACATGTTGACCTGTCTGCAGAGGATTCTGGGAAACTTTTCCAGGACTCAGCTTCAACTCATGAAGGCTCGCAAGAGGGCCTTGTATGTGGAGAATGTGCTTTCAGTTGTCTCCTTGAGGAATCCCACCAAGTGCCCGGGGAATCCCAAACTAGAGAACTGATACCTCCAGGGGAACTGATCTGGAGATGAGCTGTAATTCCAGGGGATCCCCAGGTGCCACCTGGAGGTTGGTATCCTTTAATAGAGTTGCCAGTTCCAGGTAGGGAAATACCTGGAGATTCTACACTTTTAAGACCAACAAAGTTTAATCCTGGGTACATGCTTTTGTGAGTGGGCTGCGGTGGCTCAAGTGGTTAAGGCGCTGAACTGCAGGCCGGAAGGTCAGTAGTTCAGCAGTTCGAGACCCGAGTGTGCCGCATGACAGAGTGAGCTCCCGTCTCTAGTTCCAGCTCCTGCCAACCTAGCAGTTCGAAAGCAAGAAATTGCAAGTAGATAAATAGGTACCACTTCAGTGGGAAGGGAACAGCGTTCCGGGCGCCTTGGTGTTTAGTCATGCCGGCCACATGACCACGGAAACGCCTTCGGACAGTGCTGGCTCTTCGGCTTGGAAACGGAGATGAGCACCGCAACCCTAGAGTCGGATTCGACTGGCTTTCAAGCAAGGGAACCTTTACCTTTACCTTAATGCAACAGAATCAACCTCCCAGTGTGGCCATTTTCTCCAGTTGGACTATCTCTGACACCTGTAGATCAGTCATAAACCCAGGAGATCTCCAGCCACCACCTGGAGGTTGGGAACCCCCACTATATAATCTTAATTTTGAAAGCCTTGCCCACCAGGCTTACCAATATGTATGGCGCCTACCAATGTTCCCTCTAACCTGAGTTAGTGTGAGCTTTCTCACAGTTTTTCAGCCCCCAGTTCACACCTTTTTGTCTTCGCTCAGGAAGGAGGGCTCCAGAGCAATGTTCCCTCTAAGCTGAGTTAGTGTGAGCTAGCTCATATTTTTTTAGCCTCCGGCTCACAGATTTTGTTCTTCACTCAGGAAGGAGGGCTCCAAAGCAAACTGATTTATGCAGCTGCCAAATCGCTCGCTCACAACTTTAATGCCAGCAGCTCGCAAAGCAGAATTTTTGCTCACAAGACTCCACAGCTTAGAGGGAACATTGCTCCAGAGCAAACTAATTTATGCAGTAGCAAAATTGCTTACTCACAACTTTAATGCCAGTAGCTCACAGAGTAGGATTTTTGCTCACGAGACTCCCTGGCTTAGAGGGCGCATTGCTGCTTAGCTATTTGGCCCCTCTATTATTGTCACAGCTATTTGCGTGAGCAGGGGCTCAGATAGATTTTCCCTCCTCTTAATGTTAGATAGGTTCAATGTGACCTGGTTGAAGATAATTCAGATTCATCAACCCTTCTCGTTAGGAAACAAAATTGCTGCTTCATGCTCTCTTTATTTTTCCCTGAGAATTTCCGTTTCCACCCGAAGATGGATAGATATGCATGATTAATTCATGAACTAATGCTAACTACAGAATGTGTGGGTTAAAGGTTTAAGTTTTGCTAACGATTTAATGAACCGAACAAATACTTAAGATGTAGCGTGGATCCCCCCCCCCAGTTTCCATGCCAATCAGGCTGCGACGGTTAGGTGTGGGGGGGTATTTATCCCCTCCCGCTTGTTAATGACATCTCATTATTCCATTAATGATTTACAACAGGATTCCTGGCATTTATTTATCTTGCTTTGCATTTATAAAAGAAAACCGTGTTCCCCTTGCTAAACAGAAGATGTGCATTCTGCCCAATGAAGCATGATCAAATTAGTGGTCAGATCACTTTGTTACTGGGCATGGGAAACTTAAGTGGTGGGCAGGGCACCCATATGCATTTACTAAATGCACTGATACTTGGCATTCCGGTCAGCTTTAACTGACAGTTAAAATCCATCATAATGTACAATACGGGCGTGTGGATGAATCTAAAGACTGGGAAAAGGAGAACAGACTCATGGGTTCTACGTTCTAGTTTAATTCTGCATGCACCCCACCATTTCTTGCATGTTGAGTTTCTTCTCTGGCCCCACTGGTGGACCTCCTGATGGCACCTGGTATTTCTGGCCACTGTGTGACAGAGTGTTGGACTGGATGGGCCGTTGGTCTGATCCAACATTGGCTTCTCTTATGTTCTTATGGATAAACACATGGAAGAGCAGAGGTCCATCAGTGGCTATTAGCCACAAGGTATAGATAGGAACTCTCAGTCTGGGGCGAGTGATGCTCTGTATTCTTGGTGCTTGGGGGGGGCAACAGTGGGAGGGCTTCTAGTGTCCTAGCCCCACTGGTGGATCTCCTGATGGCATCTGGTATTTTTGGCCACTGTGTGACAGAGTGTTGGACTGGATGGGCCGTTGGTCTGATCCAACATTGGCTTCTCTTATGTTCTTATATGGAGCAGACGTCCATCAGGGGCTATTAGCCACAAGGTATAGATAGGAACTCTTGGTCTGGGGCAAGAGATGCTCTGTATTCTTGGTGCTTGGGGGGGGGCAACAGTGGGAGGGCTTCTAGTCTCCTGGCCCCACTGCTGGACCTCCTGATGGCACCTGGTGTTTCTGGCCACTGTGTGACAGAGTGTTGGACTGGATGGGCCATTGGCCTGATCCAACATTGGCTTCTCTGATGTTCTTATGTTATCAGAGGTGGCTTGGCCACTGCTCAGCCCCAAGGGTTGCCAACTCTGGGATGGGAAATTCCTGGAGAATTTACTTATTTACTTATTTAAAACATTTATTTGTCATACTCTTTGCATGTAAATGTTTGTATGAGCGTGCTTGGAAAACAATATAATTGATTATACAGTGTTGCACTGAGTAATTATATCCACAGCTGTATTTGGGTTGTTCTTCACTGCTTTTCCTCTGATCTCTTGTATATTGCTAACCTTCAGGTGGTAGCTGGAGATCTTCTGGATTTTCAGATAGTCTCCAGACAACGGGGATCAGTTCCCCTGGAGAAAATGGCTGCTTTGGAAGGTGGACTCTGTGGCATTACACCCTCCTGAGGTACCTCCCCTCCCATAAACCCCACCCTCCCCAGGCTCCCCCTCCAAAATCTCCAGGTCTCTCCCAGCCCAGAGCTGGCGACCTTAGATGAGAGGCAGCAGGAGCTGCTGCACGTCCATTGCCCTTTTGCCCTGCCAGGTGGGGAAGAAGGTGCAGAGCCCCACCGAGCCCCATGCTGAGCAGGGAAGGAGATTTACAGCCCTGCTATGGCCTGTCCTCCAGTTCCCCTGGAAAGACGATGGCTTCAGAGGGTGGGAACAGGATCCATGGCCTTATACCCAGGGGTCGTTTCGTAGAAAAAGAGCTAGGGGAACTCATTAGCATATGCCACACCCCCTGACATCACGGAAGTGTGTCATAAGGCCACACCCCCTGACATCACGGAAGTGTGTCATAAGGCCACACCCCCTGACATCACGGAAGTGTGTCATAAGGCCACACCCCCTGACATCACGGAAGTGTGTCATAAGGCCACACCCCCTGACATCACGGAAGTGTGTCATAAGGCCACACCCCCTGACATCACGGAAGTGTGTCATAAGGCCACACCCCCTGACATCACCGGAAGTGTGTCATAAGGCCCCCCCTGTACCTCACCGGGGGAACTGCGATCCCCCGCGATCCCCCCCGAAATGACCTCTGCTTATACCTCAGTGAGTTCCCTCCCTCTCAGAGCCGTTCTCTCGAGGGCAGTTCTCGGGAGAGCTCTCTCAGCCCCACCTGTCTCACAGGGTGTCTGTTGTGAGGAGAGGAAGGGAAAGGAGGCCGTCAGCCACTCTGAGACTCCTTCGGGTGGTGAAGGGCAAGGTAGAAATCCAACCTCTTCTCTGTCTTCTTCTCTTCTTCCCAAGGAGCTGTTTTCTCCGGGGGAACGGATCTCTGTAGCCTGGAGGTCGATGGTAATAGCGGGAGACTTCCACCCACCACCTGGAGGTTGTATGTAGAAACAGCAGAGAGCTCACGGGAAGGGTGCCGACAATAACGAAAGCTTCCGTTGGCAACGAAAACAGAAGACAATAAAAGATATTACTGATAGAGAATTAAAATTAGAACCAGAATGTTACTTACTTAATATGGTACCGGATGATATAAGATATATGATATGTGGATAAATGTTTGATAATTCCAATAATTACAGCGGTTAGAATTCTGTTTGCTAAAAAATGGAAATCGGAAAGAAGAGATACCCGGAGAAAGAGAGATAATTGATAAAATCACGAACTTGGCAGAAATGGATAAATTAAATATGTTGTTGAAAGGTGAAGATGAAAATGTTCATTTAAAAAAAATGGTCGAGAGTGTACAAATGGATAGAAGAAAAGATAAGATAATAGACTCGAATTGTATATGACATGTGGATTTTAATGTATTATATGACTAAGAAAAACCAATAAAAACAATTTAAAAAAGAGACAATAACGAAAGCAACCGCAATGTTATATTATGCACCTATATTTAGACTACTGTTCTGTAGTGAGTCGTGTTCCTTCATCACACTGGAAAAATATACGCAGACACACAACGGAAATTGCATATAATACTGTTTCATACAGGGGGCATTTCCTGCAGGAGCGCACAGGAGCGGAGCTCCGGCAGTAAAGAGCCCAGGGGGTGGGCACATGCAACAAGCCCCACCCCCTGCTCCCAGCAGCCCTCAGTCAGAGCAAGAAGCAGCCAGGTAAGTTGCAGAGCCCCCCGGTCCAAAACAGTCCAGTGGCACCTTTCAGACCAAGTTTTATTCAGGTACAAGCTCTCCCTCCTCTGCGAGGGCAGACCTGCACGTCCCCCCCTCCAATAGCTAGCAATCGAATACAGTCCAGTGGAGCCTGAGCAGTGGGTGTTGCCTTCTGACACACTTCCGGTGATGTCAAGGGGTGTGGCATATGCAAATGAGCTCCTGCACCTCTTTTTCTACGAAATTACCCCTGGTTTCACATAACAGCTTTTTCTAAGTGTGCTGGGCGAATACCATTATTTGCACGTCACTGCAAAGAGAGGGAAAACAATTATATTAGCCTTAGCAATAAGGAAAATCAGAATGAGTCTAGGGTTTAATGTAAAGTAGAAGGAGTATAGGAGTATACTGATATTTTTAAAAATTGTTTATATTACCATTTTATAGTCTGATGTATTATGTTGTTATGGCCTATGGCTAAGACAATAAACTTATACAGGAAAGAATTCACCATCTTACATTGTCACTAATTCTTGCATGAAAACTCCATAATGCCTACCGTAATGCTATAAATACTTACACAACTCTAATCCGTGAATTAGCGCACAACATTCTTCCCACTTCAATGAAACAAATTATTTCAGTCCTCATAATATGCCTAACAAACTACTCCCTTTACATCGAAACACTATTTTAATTACTAGCAGGTGACAAAACCTGGAGGTTGGCAACTCTAGTTGTGATTCCCCCCCCCTTGAATCCAAGTCCTCTGAGCTTGCTAAATTGACTCTCAGAGTTCTTCCTTTGGGGGGCAAAAACTTTCCCCCCTCCGTCTGTCAAAGTCAGCCTCGCCCCTCGCCTTGAGCATCTTTAGCTGGGCTTTCGAAGTACCGCTGTGGAGCCTTTGGGGGACTTATTTTTATCCGCCCATTTGCAGAAGATCCTGGAACAGCCGTCCAGAAAGAGAGCACCGGGTGGGCATTGTGGGTTCCTTCCGCCTCCCGTGGAAGGAAGGAAGGCGAACTAATTACTGACTTCCCTTCAACCGGAGACGTGCAGCATCGGAATTTGGGTCCTAGTGAGCCGGGCTGGAGGGGTGGGGGTGGATTTATTGCCAATTCGGGGGACTGCGAATGCCAACACTGCAATTCTCTACATCTCAACTTACAACTGGGATCGATACTGCTCTCGCCGTTTCCCCTTGTATGTTTTATTTATGGAGACCATATTTTGAAACTTTAGGAGGGGGGAAAAAAGGAAAGGAGAGAATTTATTGTCACCACCACCTTTGATTTAAGCCCTCTAGATAGTTTGTTGTTTATTGAAACAAAAACCAATATTGTGTGCAAGCAGAGATGTCGGGCGTTGGGGTGCACCTGTGCTGAGGAGACGGCTTTCGGTTTGCTTTGGAGGGGGAGGAGAAACCAAAGGAGTCTGCGGCAGAACCAGGGACGGATCTCTGGCCAAGTCCCCTGAGCAGCTGTCTGAGGCCACACAGTGAGGAGGGCAGTGAATCCAAGGCACTGCTAGAGGGGCTCAGCTCATGCACAGCTCTAGACGGTGGGGGAGGCGATGCGCAGTTCAACTTGGACCAGTGTTGTCGGGGCGTTGGGGTGCACCTGTGCTGAGGAGACGGCTTTCGGTTTGCTTTGGAGGGGGAGGAGAAACCAAAGGAGTCTGCGGCAGAACCAGGGACGGATCTCTGGCCAAGTCCCCTGAGCAGCTGTCTGAGGCCACACAGTGAGGAGGGCAGTGAATCCAAGGCACTGCTAGAGGGGCTCAGCTCATGCACAGCTCTAGACGGTGGGGGAGGCGATGCGCAGTTCAACTTGGACCAGTGTTGTCGGTAGGGTTGACAGGTCCCTCCTGGCAACTGGCAGAAAATGGGGCAGGGAGGGGACTTACCAGGAGATAGAGAAAGGCCCAGTCCACATTGCTGGTGTCTCACAGGAAGTGATGTCATCATGCCAGCAACTTCTGGATGGCACTCTGGCATATGAGCAAAAACTGTATGGTAAAGCCGGATTCTGCCGTAGAGTTTTTGCCCAAATACCCGCGCGTAGAAGATGTATGGCCAGCATCCGACATGATGGGCCTGGGATGGGATTATTAAAATGCATTTACTTATTTATGGCTCGCCTTTCTCACTGAGATGCAAGGCAGATTACAGCGTGCCAAACAATGCCGTCAGGAAGCTTGAGACACTTCATTTGTTTGTTCATTTGTTTGCTTATTAAATGTTTATACCCCACCTTTCCTCGCAGTCCAAAGCAGTTTATAAGAAGAGGGTTTTTTAAAAAAATCCTGTTAAAACCCAGATCAAATAACAACCTCCAAAGCTTTCCTTAAATCTCACTTAATAAGCAATGCAATAGGACTAGGATTCCAAAACTAGTAACGATGCCCCCCCAAGTAAAGGTAAAGGTAAAGGTAAAGGTTCCCTTGCTCGAAAGCCAGTCGAGTCCGACTCGAGGCTTGCGGTGTTCATCTCCATTTCAAAGCCAAAGAGCCAGCGCTGTCCGAAGACGTTTCCGTGGTCATGTGGCCAGCATGACTAAACACCAAGGCGCACGGAACGCTGTTACCTTCCCACCGAAGTGGTACCTATTTATCTACTTGCAATTTCTTGCTTTCGAACTGCTAGGTTGGCTGGAGCTGGAACTAGAGACGGGAGCTGCCGCCGTCATGCGGCACACTCGGGTCTCGAACTGCTGAACTACTGACCTTCCACAGCCTGCAGTTCAGCGTCTTAACCACTTGAGCCACCGCAGCTCCTCCCCCCCCCAAGTATCAGATGCCTTTTCCGTCATGAATCCAGCATTGTGTGGAATAGGCTCCCTGAAGAGGTGAGAGGGATCCCCTCCTTGGAGATCTTCAGGAGGTGCTGCAATACCTGCCTGTTTGCCGGGGCTTTTGAATGGCAGGTATCTTTTAAAGGGGGGGAAGAGAGATTTAGGGTTTTCATACTGTATTCTTTATATTGTTAACTATTGTTGTAAGCCGCCTTCAACTGCACGGAAAGGTGGGATATGAACATTTTAGTAGATAAATAAGTCGAACAGTGCAGAATGTAGAATTACAAAAGCAGAAAACCAGGGGTCATTTCCTGCAGGAGCGCACAGGGGCAGAGCTCCGGCAGTAAAGAGCCGAGAGGGCGGGCACATGCAACAAACCCCACCCCCTGCTCCCAGTAGCCTTCAGTCAGGGCAAGAAGCAGCCAGGTAAGTTGCAGAGCTCCCCCTGGCCCCCCGGTCCAAAACAGTCCAGTGGCACCTTTAAGACCAAGTTTTATTCAGGTACAAGCTCTCCCTCCTCTGCGAGGGCAGATCTGCACATTCCCCCTCCCCCAATAGCTAGCAATCCAAAACAGTCCAGTGGAGCCTGAGCGGTGGGTGCTGCCTTCTGACACACTTCCGGTGATGTCAGGGGGTGTGGCATATGCAAATAGTTTTATTATCGCAAGACTTCTTGCCCTGTAAGCCGCCCTGAGCCCTACGGGGGAGGGCGGGGTATAAATTTGAATAATAAATAAAATAAATAAATAAAATAAGTTATGCTAATGACTTGTACCTCTTTTTCTATGAAATGTCCCCTGCAGAAAACAATGTAGAAAGACGAGGATGGCGCATAAAGTAAAGAGATAGTACGTACCTTTATTAGGGGCATCGACTGCAGTCTGGCCAGATCTGCATGGGAAAGGGCAGGGCTTGAAAAAAAAAATCCTTTTCCCTGATCCAAGTCGCTCCCTTCTTCATAGCTGCTGTTTATAGAGCTTTAAAGAAACAGCAGGATCCAATCCCAGATCTCTCAGGGTCTCATGTAGTTGCATCTTCAGTAATCCGTACAACTGCCCTGAAAGGTAGGCCTTTAGTATTACATATCCATTACCAAAGAGAGAATTATTGGTTTCCCCATTGGCTGCCTAGGGGCCTTATGCCTCTACCTTCGCTCTCTCCCCTGGCTGCCAGTGTTCAGCTCCATTCTGAAAAACCTGGTCCTCGTCTTCACACGATCGCTGCGATTTTTCAAAACTGGGGTTCCGCACCGAAGCATCTGCCTGCAGTGATTTGCATTCTTCTGAAAGTGGAATAAGCAACGTCGCTTCTGATTTCGAAGCCTAATTTATACATTTGCGCGTTCGGTCAGGTTTGCGCCGTGCTTAGACGGCAGGGTTCAGAGACTGTATTTCTTTCGCGATCTCTTCCCACCGTCAAACGATAAGCGTGCTTATTTTAACAGGTGAGTGAACACGATAAAGCATGCTTATTTTAAAACCCAGCATTCAAAACCCAGCCAGGTTCGAACTGGCAAATGGGGAGTACTTAGTTCCGAGACTGAATTATAATAATATACATCTCGGAAGCAAAGAGGGAGTGCTCATAATTTACCATATTCAAGGTGTATATGTGTGTGTGGGGGAACCGGTTTATAGATAACAGGAGGAATATGTCTGTCATATTTTTGGCAGGACTCTGTGCTTTTATCAGGTACCCGACGCACAGAAATTCAAAATGATTTCCTTATCATCTCTTCGTCCTCACTCAAGGGAGAGGCTCTGTGTGCTGAATTCATGTCTGTCAGACAGTGTTACAGGAGTTCTACTCAGAGAAAAGGTCGGCAGTCCTGCATGCCACATTGTAGAGTTGCCAACTCCAGCCTGGAAGTTCATGGAGATCAGGGAGTGGTTACCAATGCTCCCTCTATGCTGTGGAGTCTTGTGAGCAAAAATTCCACTTTGTGAGCTACTGGCATGAAAGTGGTGAGTGAGCGATTTGGTTCCAGGGCTCTTTTTGTAGAAAAGGCCCAGCAGGAACTCATTAGCATAATAGGCCACACCCAACACCAGAAACCCATTAGCATATTAGGCCACACCCCTGCCAGCACAGCTCATTGGCACATTGGGACGCACCCTGATGTTACCAGAAGTGTGGTCATCCAGCCACACCCACCTTTTGCTTCTTATTCTGTTTACCTTGTTTGTTTTCAAAACCCAGGGCCTTTTTTTGTAGCAGGAACTCCTTTGCATGTTAGGCCACACACCCCTAATGTAGCCAATCCTAATGAGTTTCTGCTCTTGGGTGTGGCCTATTATGCTAATGAGTTCCTCCTGGGCGTGGCCAACTTGGGAGCCAGCCGGAACCCCGTTCCTGCCCCAAAATAGCCCTGGTTACTGCATAAATTAGTTTGCTCTGGAGCCATCCTTCCTGAGCGAATACAGAAATGTGTGAGACGGAGGCTAAGAAACTGTGAGCTGGCTCACACTAACTCAGCTTAGGGGGAGGATTTGGAGAGGGGATTCACTGGGCTCGCCAACCTCCAGGTGGCACCTGGCAATCACCTGCTATTGCCATTGATCTCCAGATGACCAAGATCAGTTCCCCTGGAGAAAATGTTTGCTTTGTAGGATGGACTCCATGGCCTTATACCCTGCTGAAGTCCCTCCCTTCCCCAAACTCCACCCCAAAAATTTCTGGGTATTTCCCAACCTGGAGCTGGAAACATTAGAATTCACCTAGAATCTATGGTCAAAGAAGACGGGGACGGCAAAGGATGAGATGGTTAGACAGTGTCATCGATGCAACGAACATGAAGTTGAGCCAACTTCAGAGGACGGCAGAAGACCGGAAGGCCTGGAGAGAGCTCGTCCATGGGGTCGCGAAGAGTCGGACTCGACTGTGCGACTGAACAACAACAACATGGAGTCTGTCCTAGGAAGGTGCCATTTTCTCCGGGGGAACTGACCACTGCCTTCTGGAGATCAGTTGCCATTCTGGCACTGCCATTCTGGGCGATCTCTGGGCCAGGAGTGTCGAACTTGTTTGTTATGAGGGCCGGATGTGACATAAACGAGACCTTGTTGGGCCAGGCCATGTGTGTCATAAACTGCAATGCCAGGTAGCGGAGATATAAACTTTGTAAAGGACACAGACACAAAGGGTTATTTTTTTTTAATTAAAACTAAAAACATGCTTAAAACATGAGCACTCTTGCAAGAGTTTGCTTGTTTAACAATGTCTGATAACTGACACCTCTTGCTCTGAAGTATTGCCTCAAAATGTCTGTGCAGTCTTGAGTATGCTGTTCAGGTGTGTATCTGTAAGCTGCGAACTTTTGATGATGCAGCAGCAGCAGCAGAACTGGAAGAAGAAGCAGAAGACGGCCAGTTCCACTGCGGGCCTGATAGAAGCCCTTTGGGGGCCTGACCCGGCCCCCGGGCCACATGTTTGACACCCCTGCTCTAAGCTCTACCTGAAGGCTGGCAATTCCAAGCAAGGGGCAGTGCTCACTCCATGAGAGGCAGGCAGTAGCTCCCACACGTCAGTCGCCCTTGTGGCATGCCAGATAGGGAAGAAGGTACTCAGCTCCACTGGACCCCACCCCCGGGGGGGGGGATGTGCAGCCCTACCATGGCCTGGGCCAGGCAGGGACTGAGGCTCTACTGAGGAGTCCCGCATAGCAAAGGAGGCGCTCAGCCAAGCCCTGCGTGGCAGGCTCTTTAATCAGGTTGATGACAGCAGAGGGGAAATGCTCGGGGGGTGGTGGTGGTGGCAGAAAAGCATTTCCCTTCTGCTAATCAAGCTGATTACGATGCACACTGTAGCTCTGCATCCCGAGTTCCTTCTCTGCAAACCCCCTCCCCCATCTGACTTTCGGACTGGGATAGAAAGACTCCCAGCTCTCCACTCTGACTCGTATCCGACAAAGGGAGCTTTGGCTCTCAAGAGCTCATAGCCGCTCCCAGTCTTATTGGTGTCTAAGGTGCTCTGCCATCTGGAGATGAATGGTAATTCTGGGCGATCTGCAGGGAGCTGCCAGGTTTGCCAGGGGACTAGAATCTAGCTCTTCTACTGCAGAACAACATAGGGCTGCCAGGTCTCTTCCTACCTGCATCAGGGGGTGTCACGGCTCAGGTGGGGTGTCACCTGAGGCTGCCACCACTCTGGATTTAGGTTCCCTCGAGAAGGCCCAGAGCACCCTCCCAAGACCTTCAGACCTCCCTTTTGGCTGAATAACAGGCATGAGGACCAGGCAGAGTGAAACAAGGTTTATTTTATAGGAGGTCAAACAACAAGGTGCAGAATAATAACAGGACATGGGTGAAAAGAAAAGAAATCAAATGCCCTAGCGCGTCTAAATATATACTGTCCCTAGCTCACTATTCCAAGTGACACTAGACTACTCACCCTTCCCTCAGGATGAGGGCTTCTTCCTGCAGCAGCCTTCCTTCTGGCTCTGCCCTCTGGAAGAAAGAACAGCTTCTGCTCTGGCACCAGCTCTTTTGTTCCCCAGCCCTCTTCTTCCCTATTGGTCATTTTTGGCTCGAAAACCTCTCAGGGGCTTCTGGGAGTTGTAGGCCCAGCCTCCCCTACTGCTAGCCAGGCTCCCTGGGCCTAGTAGGCCTCTTGTGGCACAGCCCAGATCATGACGGGGGGCTCCCAGTTCCTTGTCATGGTAACCATAGAGTTCCTCCCCAGATGCTAGAGCATCACTGCGCAACAGCCCCAGTGTGATGGCGTCACTACCGGTGGGATGCTGCTGTTTGGGGGTGGGCTTTCCCTGCCGGCCAGCGGGCCGGTGGCAGATTGGGGGATTCCAAATCAGGGGATCCCCTGGCCCAAGTGGGGGGATGGCAACTGTGACGACCCCTTCACTGGGGAGGTCTAGTTTTACTTTAAAATGTTCTTTCAGTTTTACTCTGTAGGGTATTCTGGCTGCCACCAGGGAAATTTAGGCTTTCCCAACCTTTTTCTATAATATTTTTCACAGGGTAGGTATGCCGAGGGTTTTAGGCGTTCGTGGTACTATGTGGTCTGAGGAAGGATTCTTTACTGCTGGTATACTTGAAGTAAATAGGATTTATTTAACGAAAGTATAAACACGAGGGTGAACAATGTAAACAGTACTGGGAATGATTTGAACAATGGCTTAGTGTCTCTCACAAGCTTCTCTCTACTGACAGGGATTTTTCATAGGCAACGTTGTAACACTTTTCACTGTACTTTTTCCTAGACTCTCAGCTTGTAATTTTCTCCTATAACACAGACTTAAATGTCACTCTTTTCACACACAGGGCTGAGTCTCCTTCAACTCAGAGACAGAACTTAACTGACTTCTGCTTCTCTCACAGAAATCTCAGGACCAACTCATATCATCTGCTTTTACACAGCACTCTCTGCTGACTGACTCATCAACCGTCTGTTTAACTATCTCACTCTAACAGTCACTCCTGATAGACTTTCAAATCATCCACACAGCATCCATTCCAAAACCCCTCCCCCTCTCTGTCACTCACCAATCATATCACTTGCCTGAGTCCAGCAATCTAGATCATCATCACA
Organism: Gekko japonicus; assembly: GCF_001447785.1. Lineage (NCBI taxonomy): Eukaryota > Metazoa > Chordata > Lepidosauria > Squamata > Gekkonidae > Gekko > Gekko japonicus. Next base: position 232,554 of record NW_015169235.1, on the reverse strand, counting down.
CAGCAATATAAACCAAACTTTTAAAGACACACACACAAATAAACATGAAATCGTTACAGCAACCCTCTGAAACATTTTTGTGTGCCGGTTTGGATTTGGCAGAAATCCAAAATGCTGCTCAGACATGGCCGATGTCACTTTGGAGGGTTGGCTTTATATATGCGCAGGACCCTAGATAGTAGCTGTAGTACCTCACATTGCCCAGGTTTGCCAGTTTGCAGCAGAGACTCTTGGCTGCTAGACAAAGTGACAATATTATGATGGATTTCAGCTCAGTACTGTGTACACGGACAGAAGCACCAAAGCACCTGGGGACTGATTTGTTCGTTAAAATATCTGTGAAACAAGAACATAAGGAGAGTCCTGTTGGAACAGACAAAGGCCCATCTATTTCCAGCATTTTGTTCACACAGTGGCCGACCGGCTACTTCCAGTTTGGTGTAGTGGTTAAGTGCGCAGACTCTAAACTGGGAGAACCAGGTTTGATCCCTGACTCCTCCACTTGCAGCTGCTGGATGACCTCGGGCAAGCCATAGTTCTGTCAGAGCTGTCCTTGAAAGGGCAGTTCTGGAAAGAGCTCTCTCAGCCCCACCTACCCCATAGGGTGTCTGTTGTGGGGAGGGGGAAGGGAAAGGAGTTTGTAAGCCGCTCTGAGACTCCCTTGGGTAGTGAAGGGCGGGGTATAAATCCAATCTCTTCTTCTCTTCTTCTAGGAAGCCCACGATCTGAAGAAGTGAGCAGTGACTCAGGAAAGTTCCTCCCCTGCCGTAAATTTTGTTAGTCTTGAAGGTGCTCCTGGACTCTTGCTCTTTTCTGCTACTGCAGACAGACTAACACGGATGCCCATCTTGGTCTTTCCGAAGAAGTGAGCAGTGACTCAGGAATGTTCCTCCCCTGCCACAATTGTTAGTCTTGCTCTTTTCTACTACTACAGACAGACTAACATCTTGATCCACATTCAGGATGACTGCAAAAGCATCTTCCCATACATGCCCCCCAGCATCTGATATACTGGTACTGGTGGGAACAGATATCCATCATAACTAGTAGCCACTGGTAGCTCCACCCTCTATGAATTTGTCCACTCCCCTTTTAAAACATAAGAACATAAGAGAAGCCAATGTTGGATCAGGCCAAATGGCCCATCCAGTCCAACACTAGGGTTGCCAAGTGAATTGTTCTTACTGGCGGGGGAGCCTCGCCGGGCTCCGGGAGCCGTCCGTAGAAGTGCGCGCGTGCCGCCAGCATGTCACCGGAAGTGACGCGCAACATCGATCATGTTGAAAGCGTGGCCCCGATCGTCAAAGGGAAAACCATAGAGTTTTCCCTCCAACAATTGGGGCCATGTCCCCAACATGATTGACGTGGTTGCGTCACCTCCGGTGACACAGCCACACTGCACTTCGGGGGGCGGAGTTCCCCCCAGGGCCCGATTCCACAGTGGCGGAAATCAGGCCTCTGAAGCGGGGGGTTACCCGCCACCCGCCCCCACTTGGCAGTCTTATCCAACACTCTTGTCACACAGTGGCCAAAAATACCAGGTGCCATCAGGAGGTCCACCAGTGGGGCCAGGACACTAGAAGCCCTCCCACTGTTGACCCCCCCCCAGCACCAAGAAGACAGAGCATCACTTGCCCCAGAATCCCTATCTACACCTTGTGGCTAATAGCCACTGATGGACCTCTGCTCCATATGTTTATCTGATTCTTTCTTGAAGCCGTCCATGCTTGTAGCTGCCGCCACCTCCTGTGCCAGTGAGTTCCATGTGTTAATCACTCTTTGGGTGAAGAAGTACTTCCCTTTATCCATTCTAACCCGACCATCATGTATAATCTTATAAACCTCGATCATGTCATCCCTCAGCCGTCGTTTCTCCAAGCTAAAGAGGCCCAAGTGCTTTAACCTTTCTTCATAGGGAAAGTGTTCCAACCCTTTGATCATTCTAGTTGCCCTTTTCTGCGCTTTTTCCAATGCTATAATACCCTTTTTGAGTTGTGGTGACCAGAACTGTACATAGTATTCCAAATGAGGTTGCACCATTGATTTATATAGGGGCATTATGATATTGCCTGATCTGTTTTAAATTCCCTTTGAAAAACCTTCCAGTTTGGCGGCTATCGCCACATCCTGTGGCAGTGAGTCCCACAATTTTTGCGCTGTGTGAAGAAGTACTTCCTATGTCTGTTCTGAATTGCCCCCCCCCCGCCACCTTCAGTGGATGACCCCGGGTGCTAATATTATGGGGGAGGGAGGAAAGCGTCTCCCTCGCTGGCCACAGCGCCAAAGCCATCAGCCTGACGTCATTCTTCTCTGCTTCCCATGCGTTGCAATGAATATCTAAATTTACTTCCCAGAGCATTGGCTTAAGCCCCCAAAATCGCACGTTAAATAAACGTGCGGCTTCCTTCGTCTTTGCAAATAGTTGCAGATGTTGCTCCCCCCCCAGCTGAGGTTTCTTCTTCCACGCCTAAACGCTGCCCCCTGTTTCTTGTTCTCAGAGCATTCTTTTTAGTCATTCCCTTAAAAAAAAAAAAAACAAGAATAATATTGTTACGGAAGCCCGGCTGCCTGGTGGTTATACCACGAGACGATTTCTTTCCCCCCATGAATTCCAAATAAGAGTAACAATTTTTCACACATATATATTGTCAGAGCCATTTTCTCTCCAATAACGCTGCACATAAAAATTTTGCAACTGTAATGACTATTTTACTTGCAGTTAAAAAGTGCATACAATCGCAATATATCAGCTGTTGTTAAAATGACATCGGGGAATAGACAGCACTTTCTTTCTCTCCCCCCCCCTCCCATGTCATATTTCAGTTTTCTTTACTGTCACTTTTTCTGGTTACGCAAACGATTAGTAAGAGATGATGAGGGAGCTTTATGGGTGGCGTTCCTTCTGGGTTTCGTTTTTTTTTAAGTTCACACTTGGGAACATGGGACCCAATTCAGATGAGTTAAGAAATGGGGATGCTGCTATTTTCTCCAGGGGAACTGATCTCTGTAGTCTGGAGATGAGCTGTAATTCCAGGAGATCTCCAGGCTCCACCTGGAGCTTGGCACCCTTGGTTTAAGCCTTTTCCCCACCTGCTATTTTCCCAACAGGGAATGGCTCCAGGGAACTGTTCTTTTCCGGGGGGGGGCACTTATGTGTACAAACAGGGGTACACACAGGTTTCCTCAGTAGTGCAAATAGTGATTCCCTAAGGTGGTTTTTGGTTGTGAAAATGATGGTGGGGGGTACAAGCCACTTTCTCTGCATCCCAACCTGAATCAGGCCCCATAATCCAGAAGAATAATTGCTGGGAGCTCCCATCACGGGATTTCCATCACTGGTTTGGCCCAGAGAGAGTATAAAGAGGAGAAGAAGAAGAGAAGAGATTGGATTTATACCCTGCCCTTAACTACCCAAAGGTGTCTCAGAGCGGCTTACAAACTCCTTTCCCTCCCCCTCCCCACAACAGATGCCCTGTGAGGTAGGTGGGGCTGAGAGAGCTCTGACAGAAATGACGCTTTTTCAAGGACAGCTCTTATCAGAGCTATGGCTTGCCCAAGGTCATCCAGCCAGGTGCAAGTGGAGGAGTGGGGAATCAAACCCGGTTCTCCCAGATTAGAGTCCGCGCACTTAACCACTACACCAAACTGGCTATAAATAATATAGGCCCCATTCACACGGAGCATTTGCTGCGCTAAAGGCACGATCGTCCCGTGGATTTTCCGGGCGCAATCACACCGGAACATCTGGGAGGCGTAGCGCACCGATGGCTAACCCGTGGCTTCTTGCTGAAGATGCGGAGTAAAAAACTACCACATACGAGGTACTAGTTTCTGGAAAATGCGGGGCAGCGTCTGTCGTGTGTCTGATCATGTTTCCGCTTGAATCCCGTGGCATCTGGCGCTCGTCCATGTCCCATCGCAAACCGGATTGTTGGGGTTTTTTAAAGTTTCCATGGGATGCACACAAATGATCGTGTGCATGCACAACTTTCGGTGAGGAAAAAAAATCCTGTTTGCCACGGGAGCGGCGCCTAGCGATTGCCGATGTGATCGCGCCACACCGCTTCTTTGCTGCGCTGCAGGATAGCCGTGTGATCGGCACCTAATGGCCCAACCACGAGACCTTGACATGTGTGATCGGGCTGCCGTGCGTTACTTTGCTCCGGGGCAAACAGCCACGCTTCCTCCCCCGCATTTTCCAGCCCATGTGACTGGGACCATAGTTTGGGGATTGGGGGCATATGAAGTACTGAGACCGGCGCATCGTTGAGTGATTCAGCTCATACTTTACTAAAGTGATTTCATGAAAAGAGACAGTAGCTAGCCCGAAGGCTGCTTATATGTCCATTCACAACCACACTCACTACATCCACCCACACCCGTGATAAGCTATATACAATAGTTACAGCAGGGGTCATTTCGTAGAAAAAGAGCTAGGGGAACTCATTAGCATAACTCATTAGCATATTCCATACCCCCTGACATCACCGGAAATGTGTCATAAGGCCACACCCCCTGACATCACTGGAAGTGTGTCATAAGGCCACACACCCCGCCCCCAACGGTCCCGGCGCCGTCGCTGGCCTTGCAGCTCCACTGCCGAGCCCCATGAGGGGCCCGGCGGTGGACCGGCAAGGCCGGCGGGAGGGCAAGGAAGCCCCGCAAAGGCCCTCCCTGGCCCCAGGCAGGCAGGCAGGCAGGCGTGGGGAGAGGCAGGGAGGGAACATGTCATGTGCCCCGCCC